>NW_026068278.1:523832-559277 GCF_014885135.2 Alexandromys fortis | reverse complement strand
GGGGAGGAGGCGGAAATCTTTTTTTTTTTCAATAAAAAATTATATTTAAAAAAAAAGAAAATATCTGATAACTGCTGGAGAAGAAGATTGCATGTAGGAGAGATATTCTGAGATGGTCTTGAGCACCCGAATCACTGAAAAGAGAATTCTGTGACAAGATATGCTACAGAGTAGTGTCTTCCAAAACATAGCTCGTACCTTCCCTCCTGCTAAGATAAAACAAATATTTAATCCTCTTTGATACCAAGTCTTTAAGAGCTAACATGGCAAATTTACCATCCATAGGTGTTTTCTAAATCACAGTGTTGCCTAAAAGTATATGTGATCTATTTACTTTTAGAGAATCAAGGAAGAAATAGTAAATTTAATTTTCTTGTGTGGTTTTAAGTACTAAGGTAATCTTTTTAGTTAATATAAGAATTACCTCCTTTTCATCCTTTCATATAATAAAATTTTGTTCGCAGTAGCACAGTCTCATATTAAATAATGTATTTTATGTAGAACATGGGAAGTGATATTCTATCATGACTATGTGAGATTAAGAGAAAATTACTAACAGACTTCCTGGAGTATTCAAGGGAACCTAAGATCTTGGCAATCCCAACCCGTAAGAGTAAAAACTCAAATATTCTTCTAATCACCAGGGAGAAATTAATCTACTCCAGGGAAATAGTCTTCTTATCTCCTCAGTGGAAAACAGGGCAAAATTCTCTGTTCACACAGGGCTAAGGTAATTGGAAAAAGGACAAGTGTGGTCTAGAAAATAATACTGTCTGTTTTTCTGTTTCTGTTTTCCATAATCAGTGTTTCTGTCTGCCACCCATGGGTCCTTGATAAGTTAACAATTTGGTGATTGTTAGGGACTAGAGGTAACTCAATATTTCACATTTTTTCTATGTTTTTACAGATAAATATTCTCTATGCTTTTGCTATGCTGTTCTCCATGATTTCTTCCCATTATCAAAAGTTTTTCCATGTTCTCTTCATACACATTTAAAATTTTTTCTCATCATCCTTTACTAAATGACTCTTTACCTTTTAAATATCTTCAATTCTTGATTATTATTTTTATATGATTCATTCTACAGTGAATATTACACTTAGCGTATTTTGATTTTTGAATTAATATTATGACCATTTCCAGCATCAACTGAATTCTTCTTCAGCAATTCTTTGTCAGTTTTTATAGCTTGGATTTCCTTCTCATTTCATTCAGCATTTATTGATTTTGTTTGCAGAATATTCATATAATCTTTGGGTTCAACCAACAGAGGCATAATTATTCTTTTGTAATTTTGCCTGGAAAATCATTCATGTAATTGTCATTGGAGTTCATTACTATGCAAGAAGTTACACAGGAGTGGAGGGACATAGAGATTTGGCAATTTATTTTGCATTTGTTTTTGCACTAGTACTTGTATTCTGAAACTTTACTGTATTCATTAGATCCAACAGTTTTCTACCAGACACTGTTGGGACTTTTAAGTAAATCATCATGTCATCTGCAAATTTGAACAATTTGACTTATTACCTTCATATTCTGATACATTTCATGTCATTTCTCTTACCAAAACTATAGCTAAGAGTATAAGCGCTAAGCCAAATGATAAGTAAAAAAATTAAATATTCTTCATCTGTTTCTCCTTTTAAAGAAAATGCTCTCAGCTTGTTTTAATTTAATATAATTTTGTCTATGTGACTTTTCTTTTTAGGTTCATAGCATCTATTTCTAAAGACTCCAGAACTTATTTCATGAAAGTGTGTTGAACTTTGCTAAGTGATCTTTCAGCATCACTTGAAATAATTATTTTATTTCAACTTTTATACAAATTCATGTAGGATATGTTATTGATAGAAAAATGTAGGTTGAACCAACCTTGCATTTGAAGATGTCCACTTGTTTGTATTATTGAAATTACTAAATTTGATTTACAATTATTTTACTAAGAAATTTGAATATATATTTATCAAGGGAAACATTCATTATTTTTGCATCATGCTTTTTTCGTAGCAAGATAATACAGGAATCCTCAAGTGAATTTAAATGTTCAGTCACTTTATATCATACGGCAGTTAAGAAGAAGTGTTACTAAGTCTTCCTTGGAAATGAGACAATTCAACAGTGACTTTCTCTGCTTCTAAACTGTTCTTTAAGATGAAGCTTTTAAGAACAATACCAATTTATTGATAATTGGTTGTTAAATATTTTTATATATTTGAGGATTAATTTTGGTATATGATATGAACTCAGAATTTCTATTTGTTCCAGGGTATCCAGTTTTTCAGGGGATATATTTCCATTGAAATTTTTAATGTTGTTCTGGATTACAGTGGGGTCAGCTGAATTTTGGTCTGAGACTCTTAAGTTTATAATTATTTGTTGAGAAATTCATTTTTTTTTTCAAATCCTTTTATTTTTACAGTGTTGGTATATACAATTTTCAGTAGGGGACTGATTCTTGAGAAGGTTGAGACATATTTTCTTTCATTCAACTGGTATTAAAGAGTACTCTTTAAGTGAATTGACACTATTCCAGGATCAAAACAACCCATTGATTGTCCTCTCCTCACTTGGCTTTTTTCTGTATCTCTTTAAGTCTGGAATTTCTACATTTGGTCAGCTTTGTTAACTCTATAGTCACGAGACTTTTGGATCAATAGGTACAGGGTCTCTGAGATCATGAGGAGAAAACATTTTATAACATGAGTTGGTGCAAGTATAATTGGAGGCATTGGCATGAAAGATTCTGTAAAAAGCCAAGAAATCTAGGAGCACATGGAAGCAAGAACCTAGAGGAGCTGAAGCCTATTGGTATGTAATATCAATGAGTTTTCATAAGTTCAGAGAAGCAAGACCATGGAGCTGATTGCCTAACTTGCAGGAAAAAACAAAGACATCATTATGGAAAGATGAAATATGTCATTGGAAAAGAGTAAGGTGGGGGAAATAGAGGAAATGGACTAACTATCTGGTGGTTCATGTAAGTTGGTGGGTATTTAAAGGAACAGGTGGGTTTTGTTTTGTGAGAAACGGTTGACCTGACTAATGAAGAGTGATAGGCATGTCCATGAGGATCTGTGTGACAACAGAATAAAGCATAAAATTAAATAGAAATACCAGGGAACTTAATGAAGTTACAGAGAGCTGAGAGTGTGTTTTTGATGGGGAGAATCGGGTCTGCATTGTTGGGGAAGCTACCTCTGGAAGAGCTAAGGGGCAAACACAAGTATTCAATATGTTTTTATTATTGGTCAAATAATAATCTCAGAGAGTATTTATACTCCTTTAATTAAGATTGTTTTCATGACCTAACTTTGAGTTTTATGCATGTTTCAAAATTGTGACCTCGACAGTGGAGTTCCTTGGAGATAGTCAGTTGTCACTGATTTCTTACATTGATGACAGTAGGTAGAATTATATAGATAGAAGACATCCTCTTTAAACACAAAGGAAAGCTCATTGCAACATTTGTAGTAAGCATTGATATGCAGTTGAGTAAGACAGACTGCTTAGCTCTCTCTGAGGTAAGGACATACACTGGATAGATACCTTTTTGCTGGTTAGTTCATAGCTTTCATTCATTGTTGAATCTCTGGTTCCTAATTATTAGTGTGGATGAAGGCCTCATGAACAATGATAGATGCACACACTATGCATAACAGCATAAAAGCAAACATAAAGAATTGCTTGTTTTAACTGTGGAGGCTATAACTTTAAGCATTTTTCAAGTTAAAAAAATATTAACTAAAACTAGTTAATAGTGAATCAGTTTCTAATAGATAAAAGAAATAGTTCCCAGTTTGCTTATCATTTATTTCACCTTAAATTCATTAGCACACCCCTTATATCACACGTACTCTTATATATCAAGAGCATTATGGTCAAAAGAAACACAGGGATGATGTGGAATTCCTCTCTGTATGATGTGATTACAACTAATGAATAAAGAAAACTGGTTTGTCCTGATACAGTAGAAGAGAGCTAGGTAGGGAAAACTAAACTGATTGCTGGAAGAAAGAAGGGTGGAGTCAGAGAGAAGCCATTAAACCTCGACGGGAGACAGAAATGCTGAAACTTTGCTGGTAGGCCACAACCTCATGGCGATGCACAGATTAATGAAGATGGGTTAAATTAAGATGTAAAAGTTAGCCAGAAATACTATCTCCAAGGAACTCCACTGTCAAGTCAGATGTCTACCTCTGGGTTTTGTATGATTTTATAAAAAATAGATTTATGACTGGCCAAATATGTTGAAGATTTGTTAGGTGTCTTTTGGATTTTTTTGAAGCTACTTCAAATGTCTGCTAACTCAAGTCTGTATCAGGATTCATGGATTGTAAGAAGAAAAATTTTAAGTTGATTTTTAAATTTTAAATTTGGTTACATTTATCATAAAACTCTTGAATTGTGTTACCTAACTATTTCTCTTAATACTATTATAATGTTTTGAGATTTAAAATAAAATTATGCATGTTTGTAGTAAAAAAAATTGTGACCTCATGTACAGGATTTCTAAATCCAACACAGCCCGCACCAGACTACCAATAAATACAATCTTAATAATCCAAATTTCAGAAGGTATTGATGGAAAAATAATATTTTATAGACTTCAAATATCATTGATTTCAGCACTGGGTATCACACACCAGTCATTTTGCATCAATCAACAGTAACCTAAACCCTTGAACATTCTTTCTTCAACTTCATACCTGGATTCAAAATTTGTAAAATTTGTAAAATTCTTCTAAAATTGGCAACAGTGTATTATAATGTCCTCAGTATAACAAATAAGGTGGAGTGCTGTTTCTTGTCAAAAACATATTAAAATATGTCTTTGAATTATATCCCAAATATATAATAAATATTGGATAATTCTTAATTTGTTCTCTACTCAATTTTCTCTCTCTCCTTTGCTATGAGCATTCATATGTCTAATATTTTCAGTACAAAACTCATTATACTGCAGCAGGAAATGAAATCAAATCCTCCCTGTGTTCATGACACCAGGACAGACTTGAACCTGCACCTCTGGCTCATGAACCTAATCCTAGATTCTCTCATGCCTTCCCATTCTGTGATTTCACAACAAATCTTACTAACTAAGGAGTAGAGTATGATATGAGAGAATTCATTTTTGTTTACATAATTTTTAATTAAAATATTTTGTTAATTTTTTCATCTAATTTCTGCACACATCAATATCCTCACTCATTTTCTTCTCATATTCAAAATTCACTATCTCTAAAATTCATTAATTCTTCAACTTAAGTTAACCTTTAACAGTTTCTTTCTTTTCTCACTGTCCATCTTTCTTTTTCTGTTTATGCTTAACATATTGAGCTTCATCATATTTACATATAAACATGAGTCTAATGCTGTCACTTGAGATTTAGTTATCTATTAAAGAGCTGCTTCTTGAAGAAAACTTATTCTCTCACTATCAGCAGATATTGATAACCTGTATTCTTCCTTTAAAATTGGGGACCTTAGAGATTTTCTTTTTCTTTTCCCTTGGAAATCTATTTAGACATAGATATTGTCAAGATTTTATGGGGTTGGCATCCCAGTCATGTGTAGAAAACATAATCTCAGAGAAAAATTCTGGTCCTGAATTATTTTCCTGAGCCTGAGGTGTAGGGTTTCCTTTGAAAATGTATTAACTTTACTTGGGCATGACAGGGTCACTTGTTCTTAGGAAATTGTTATGTTTCCACCTGAACTAAAAAGCAAAACTTTTTTAATAAAGGTATTAGAACATTTATTTGAGGATATAAGTTTGATGTCTGAAAATCCAGGAGAAAAACAAACACTACTATTCTGCTATAGAAGTCAAGGGGAAGAAAAACTCTGAAAAAAAAAAAAAGCCTGCCTGTGAGCACTAAGAAGCACGAACTTTGAGGAATAGGAGGCCTACCTGCTAAATATGAAAATATGAACAATTTTTATCCAACAGTACAGACAAACATGAACATGGTGAAGATTGCCTAAAATGGGAAAAATAGCGAAAGTGATATGATGGCATGTAGGATATGATCTTAGGAAGCAAGTGCACTGTGGAAGAAGAAGAATCTGGACTAGCTGGTGGTGAAACTCAGGCAAGTCTCTAAGGCCCCAAGTGGATCATTGAATGTGAATGAGTAGACTTATCTGATGGTGTAAAAAGGGCAAATATTTGAGGTAGCAGGGAGTAGAAGGATGTAGCATGGAATAAAATAAGCCCGCTGGAGTTTTTTGAGAGGTCACCAAGGACTGGGATTAGCTTTGTGATGGGGAAGTGCAAGTATCTGTGATTGGTATGAACCTGGAAGAACTAAATGAAAAACATATATCTTCAAGATGTGTTTTTGTGATTGTTCAAAAGTAGTATCAGATAGTATTTATATGTATGTAGTAGTTCTTTACTTTAGGAGATAATCAATCTTAGAGATTTCAGGATGATATACTTACTATACCACTGATTATAATATACAGAAAATCTGTTAAGGATTTTACAAATATAATGAATAGTTAAGTAAGCCTGATAACTTATATTAATATACAAATCCATAAACTCATAACAGGCAACTATTTTTTTCTTTTTTTCTTGTTACACCATTTCATATAAATAATTATTAACCCAATCCTATGATATGCAGGAATGTGAATGAACACAGGAAATTCAGGCATGGAAAACATCCTCTACCAACTGAGCTATGTCCCTAAGACAATAAGTGATAATTTGATCCTATAAATGCTAGTTCAGTGCTTATTTTATTTCAGACATCTGTACTAAAACTGTCTCCTCTAAGTTGGACATCACTCAGTTCCTCATATATTATGAAGATATGCAAATATTTTTCTTCTGTTCATGAAAAATAGCCGTGACTCTACAGTTCTGACAGAGGCACCCAGGTCTGCACTCACAAAACCTCCCATTTTGTTGTTAGACCTGAACTCAGAACATCTAAGATGGACTTTTGGCTAAGCTGGATTTTCCTTTTTGCTCTTTTCAAAGGTAATTTATAGATAAAGAGAGATGCTAAGTATTTGGGCAAATATAAGTGAGAGTGACAATGGACATATTGTAGTTTTGTGACAAGATTTTCTGTGTTTGCAGGTGTCCAGTGTGATGTGCAGCTGGTAGAGACTGGGGGAGGCTTGGTACAGCCAGGAGGGTCATTGAAACTCTCCTGTTCAGCTTCTGGATTCACATTCAGTGATTACTGGATGCACTGGGTCCGCCAGGCACCAGGGAAGGGCCTAGAGTGGGTTGGAGTGATTAAACACAAACCTGATAATTATGCAACACAGTATGTAGAGTCTGTGAGAGGCAGATTCACCATCTCAAGAGATGACTCCAAAAGCATGCTGTACCTGCAAATGAACAGCTTAAGAGTTGAAGACACCGCCATTTATTACTGTGCTAGAAACACAGTAATAAGATTTTAGTGTGAACCCTGACACAAACCTCCCTGCAGCAACTCCCAGAACCAGCAGGGGGCACAGTGCACACATGAGGCAGTGCAGGAACAGGTGCAGACAGAATTCAGTGCTCCTTTATATGACCAGTCTACAGATTTCACATAATGTTTTCTGTATTTATGTTCTGTGAAATTGTGATATCAAAGTCCTCTTTTGGCACAAATAAAATATATACACCACACAGTCAACATAAATTGCTTGTAAAAAATCACCTTTTATAACAGAAATGACTATGGTGAGGAAACTAGGATCAAATGCTAGGGAAGGTCTATGGTATTGGGAAATATTTACCCTCATAAGATTCAATGCAAAGCCTCAGGGGTATTATGATGGGATCCTGGTAACCACAGAGGCAGAGACACAACCCTGAGTGACCAACATACCATCACAGGTCTCAGATATTCTGTTTTTCCTGATCTGTGCACACCAGGCATAAATGTACTTTGTTTTTGTAGTTTCACATGATTCATTTTCTTAACCTAGAACTTTCATCATCATATCTTCTATCTTCTATTATTTTAGGTTTATCTAATTTCTGGCCTTTGTTCTCAACAGATATGTGAAACTACTTGAAGTTCAGCTGAGGCCTAGGCTATAAGAAACTCAGTGGGATGTGAAGAAGGTTGAAAGTTAATGAAAAAAAGAAATGAAAGTTAAAAATATATGACTGGTAGCAAGTATGGTGGAGGAGAATGTTTATTATAGATATGTGGGAGAACAGAACCAGAGGCAAGGTGTCTGGGAGAGTTTAGAGTGAATATTACCCTGAGCAATGTGAGGAGTGGATGGAGGGATAAGGTACAGGAGAGAGGGAACCAAGTGAATCAGTCAAGAGGCCCTAAGGGGAGATGAAAGGCCCATGTGACTAAAATAGTTAGATTATACACAGAATAATAGCTGGGAGAGAGAAGCAGAGCCCCAAGGATGCAATATATAAGGTAGATGGAAGGAAATGCCTGCCACAAATATCCTATAACAGGTAAGAACTGAAGGATACAGGTAGAATCTGGTGGCCTCACTCTGCTTTGGTATTTTAAATAGGCACCTCAGCCACTTTTCCCAGGTTTAAAAGCTAGGATCCCAGCCTTATTTTAATAATAAATAAATTATAAGAAGCAATGTGCAACCTTGTCTATGACTATTTCCTAATGACACTGAACCTCACTCATGTTTTGTGGGGCCAAAGAAACTGGAATGTTGCTTTAGGCTGGAAAGAGCAGTCTGTTCATTACCTGACCAGGTTCTGAGAAAAATTCTAGGAGTAGGGTCATGTGGACTTCACATGGAGCAATATATAAGGCAGGTCTACTTGGGGGAGCAAATTTAAACTGGTCCAAGAATGCAAATTGTGAAGGAACAATAGAAGCTATTTGATGGAGCAGTCTACATTTGATATTCAATGTGATACAGTAAATAAACTAGGGAGAAAAAGTAAAATAGGCCAATTAAGGAATTCTTTATGTGGATGAATATTTGAACATTTAAGCCCATTTGTCTGGCAATAGAGGGAGTTGAAAACTCAAGAACAGGGGAGGCAGACTTTGAGAGAAAGAGTGTGTGGGGAAGAGATAGATCCAATTCTGAAGACTAGGACAAATACTAGTTGTGAAACAGATTGTTTATTTCAGTAATTATATGGAATCCTTTTGGCCTCTCAGAGGTGAACCCAAGTTAATACACTGAAGCATATAAGCGTTTTATTTTATTTTATAAAATCAGACTAAGATTGAGATAAGTTAGCTATGCTTCTTTTAATATAATTGGCCCCATAATCTTATAGGACATTATAAGGAAATGTGACTTTTTGAGTTGGTATGTCATTTTGGGAGAAATTGTGTCACTTTGGGGTCAGGCTTCCAGGTTTCCTATATTGAGAATTCTACTCTATGTCTCAGACAAATTCCTGATTCATTCAAGAGGTAGGACTTCAGGCCACCACACCATCACCTTATCTGCCTGTATACCAAGATAACGGACATCATGATAATGGACTGAACCACTAAATCTGTAAATGAGTTACCTTAATTAAACATAATATAAGTTAAAATTGGGGAGTCATCAGAACTCCCTCTTATATAATAGCAACATGCAGATAATCTTGTAAATATGCCAATATTCTAAAAGTTGCAAGAGACTGTAGAAGGAATAACTGAGCAAGCACCATCAGTACAGTTTTAAGGAAGTTGGACCCCATTATAGTGTGGGTCTTTTTCATGATGCAGCTGTTTCTGGGACTCTTTTATTCTTGTAAAAATGTGCAATAAACTGATTGTTTCAAAACCCAGAGTGGCATGTAAATACTATGATATTGGTTTATTTCATTTCCTTTTTTGAAGTGCTTATTTTGCATTTTTAACACATTCTTTCTCATTTTACATACCAATCCCAGTACCTGCTCCCTTCACTTCTTCCACTCCCAACAATTTCTGCCCACCTTACCCCCATCCATGCATCAGAAAGGAAGAGGCTTCAATTGTGGAGTCAACAAAGTCTGGCACATCACTTTGAGGCAGGAACAAGGCATTCCCCAGATATCTAAGCTGAGTAATGTATCCCACCAAAGACAATGGGCTCCACAATGTCACTTCAAGCACTAAGGTTAGATCCTGGTTTCACTGCCAGTGGTCCCACAGACTTCTCAAACCATAAAACTGTTACCCATTTTAAGAGGGCCTAGTTTGGGCCTATGCATGTTTCTAACTGTCAGACTGGATTAAGTCAGTTCCATCAAGCTCACTTCAGCTGCTTCTGGGGGTAGCCCATCATGGTCTTGACCCCTTTGCTCAGATTATTGCTCCTTCCTCTCTTGGTTTGGACTCTTCGAGTTTGGTTCACTGTTAGCTGTGGATCACTGTATCTATTTTCATCAGTTCCTGGATGGTGTTCCGATAGTGAAAGTTAAGGTAGACATCAACCAGATTACAGGGAAAGGCCACCTCAGGTCCCTCTCCAGCATAGCTTAGGGTCATCCTTGTGGATTCAAGAGAATTTCCCTATGCCCTCTTTGTTTCTAGTCCCATAATTGCTCCCATAATCAAAATTCATCTTTTTTTCTGCCCTGTCTCTTAGTCTTTCTACCATCTTGACCATTCTGTTACCCCATGTTAATCTTCTCCATTTCCTTCCATCCCCACTCAAAGCTCCTAATTTTCTTAAGAGTTCTTATCTATTTCTCATTCGCAGGGGTATCCATGTATGACTCTCTTAGAGTTCTCCTACATACCTAGCTTTTCTGTGTCTGTGGGTTACAAACTTGTTATCCTTAGCTTTACATCTAATATCCACTTTGGTGTGAGCATATACCTTCTTTGTATTTCTGTGTCTGGATTACCTTACTCAGGATGGCTTTTTTTTTTTTAGATTCATTCATTTGTCTTCAAATTTTAAGATGTCATTGTATTTTATGTCTTAGTAGTATTCAATTGTGTAAATGTACAATATATTTTTTATCAAATTGTCAGTTCTGATGGATCTATGTTTTTTCAACGTTCTGGCTATTACTAATAATGCTGATATGAACATAGCTGAGCAAATGTCCTTGTGTTATGGGTCTGTTTCCTTTGGATATATGACAAAGTGTTCTAGTGCTGAACCTTGACATGAAATGATTCCCAATTTGCTGAGAAACCACTGTACTGAGTTGAAAACTGGCTTTATAAGTTTGTATTCACACCAGCAATGAAGGAGTTTTCCCCTTACACTGCATCCTAAACAGCAAAAGGTATCATCAGCTTTTTTAATTTTAGCCATTGTGACAAGTGTAAGATGGTATTTAAGAGTCATTTTGATTTGCATTTCCCTAATGGCTAAGGATTTTTTTTATATTTTTATATTTTTTAAAAAGAAAGCAAAATATTTTTCATCATTTTACATACTAACCTCAGTTCCCACTCTCTTCCCTTCTCCCTTCTCTTCCACCTACCTCAAACCCAACCCCTATTCACTCCTCAGAGAGGGTAAGGCACAATGCTTTGTCGAAGGTCTAAGGTTCACCCTACTGTTTCTAGGCTGAGCAAAGTATTCACCCAAAGAAAATACGTTCTAGAAAAAAGAGTTCAAGCAGTAGGGAGGAATACTGTTGCTACTGATAGTGGCCCCTCAGTCTTCTTCAGTCATATAGCTGTCACCCAAATTGAGAGGGACTAGTTAAGACCTATGTTGTTTTCTTCTCTGTCTTCCTGGAGTTGGTGAGCTCTGACTAGTTCAAGTAAACTATTTCAGAGTTGTTTTGAACCACATTTCACTGATGACTAAGGATGCTGTATATTTCCTTAAGTATCTTTTGTCTCTCAGAAGGTCTTCTGTTGAGAATTCTCTACTTAATTCTATACCCCATTTATAATTGGGTTATTTGGAATTTTGATGTCTAATTTTTGAGTCCTTTATATATTTTGGATTCCTCTGTCTGATGTGGGTTTAGTAAAGATATTTTTCAATTCAGTAAGCTGCCTATGTGTCTTATTGGCACTGCCATTTGCTTTAAAGAATCTTCTCAGTTTCAGGAGGTTCCATTTATTTATTGTTTCTCTCAATGCTTGTGCTACTGTTATATTATGAAGTGGTCTTCTGTATCCATGTATTAAAGTTATTTTCTACATTCTCTTCTATCAGGTTCAGTGTGGTCATATTTATAATGAGCTATTTAATCTAATAGGACTTTATTTTTGTGCATTGCTAAAGATATGAATCTATTTTCATTGTTCTACTTGTTGAAGTCAGTTATGGCAGCACCATTTGTTGAAGATCCTTTCTATTTTATTTAATTTTATCCATTTCTTTTTAATTTAAATAGTTTTGCCTAATATTATGGGCAAATGAATGGGAACAACAGAGGCAAGTATAGTCAACAGAATACAAGATATGGAAGAGACATTTTCAGGGTTGAAGATACTATAGAAGAAATAGATTCATTGGTCAAAGGAAACATCTAATTCAACAAATTCTTAACACAAAATATCCAGGAGATTTGGGAGACCATGAAAAGAACAAAACTAAGAATATTTAGGATAGAAGAAAGAAAAGATCTTCATCTCATAGGGAAATATATTCATAGAAGAAAAATGTTCCCAAACAAAAACTTAGAAGTAAACATTTCCAACTTAAAGATGGATATCCCTATGAAAGTACAAGATGCTTACAGGGCACCAAACAGAATGTATCAAAAAAAGTCTACTCACCATATAATAATCAAAACACAAAACATACAGAATAAAGAACAAATATTAAGACATACAAAAGAACAATGTAAAGAAAAAATATAAAGGTTGATCTATCAGAATTTCACCTGATTTCTCAATGGAAAATATGAAAGTCAGAAGTTCCTGGCCAGAAGTGCTACAGGCAGAAAATAAAAGAGCACAGATGCAAGCCCAGACTAATATATGCAGTAATGGTTTCAGTCAAAGTCAATGGAGAACATAGGATATTCCAATGACAAAACCAGATCTAAGTAACACCTATCCAGAAATCTAGCCCTACCAAAAGTACTAGAAAAAACATTCAACCCACGGATTCTAGCTTCATCCACAAAAATACAGGCAACAGATAACCTCACACCAACAAAATATAAAGGAGGGAAATACACAACAAATAACCCTGGAAAAATACAGGAATTAACAACCGCTGGTCATTAATATCTCCTAATATCAATGGATTCAATACACCTATAAAACAACACATGCTAAGATATTAGATATTTAATAAATCTAATTTTCTGCTGTATACAAGAAACAAACCTCAAACTCAAAGACAGACATTACCTTATAGGAAAGGGTTGTTAAAAGGTTTTACAATCAAATGGACCTACCAGACATTGTGGGAGTAGTTACCCTAATATGTAAGAAAATAGATTTCAAGATAAAATCAATCAAAAGAGATAGAAAACGATACTTTAAACTCATAACAGAAACAATCAATCAAGAGGAAGTCTCAATACTAAACATCTATGCCCTAAATTCATAATCATCCATATATATAAAAGAAAAACTATTGAAGCTTAAATCACACATCAAAACTCACACACTAATAGTAGGAGACTTTAACACACCACTCTTCTGAATGGACAGTCAACTAGCCAGAAACCTAACAAAGAAATAAGAGAACTAACAGAGGTCATGACTCAAATGGAATTAACAGACATCTAGAGAAAATTTCACCCAAACACAAAAGAATATACCTTCTTCCTAGCATCTCATGGAACCATCTCTAAAACTGACCACTTACTCTCAATAACAAAGCAAACCTCAACAGAAACAAACAAAAAAATGAGTAACCCCCTGTATCATATCAGACCACCATGGTATGAAATTAAAATTCAACAGCAACAATCAGTCCAGAAAGCCCACAAATATATGTAAATTATACAGCACTCTTTGGAACCACCCCTGTTTCAAGAAATAAAGAAAGCTATTAAAGAATTCCCAGAATTAAAAAAAAAATAAGGTACAACATACAAGAATCATCAAGTGAACTTGGAAGTATTCAGTTACTTATAGCAATTAAGAAGTGTTACTAAGTCTTCCTTGGAATTGAGACAATTCAACAGTGACTTTCTCTGCTCCTGATGTTTTCCTTAAGATGAAGGTTTTACGAAAAATACCAATTTATTGATAATGGATCTGTTAATATTGTGTATATTTTTGAGGATTAATTTTGGTATATGATATGAACTCAGAATTTCTATTTGTTCCAGGGTATCCAGTTTTTCAGGGGATATATTTCCATTGAAATTTTTAATGTTGTTCTGGATTACAGTGGGGTCAGCTGAATTTTGGTCTGAGACTCTTAAGTTTATAATTATTTGTTGAGAAATTCATTTTTTTTTTCAAATCCTTTTATTTTTACAGTGTTGGTATATACAATTTTCAGTAGGGGACTGATTCTTGAGAAGGTTGAGACATATTTTCTTTCATTCAACTGGTATTAAAGAGTACTCTTTAAGTGAATTGACACTATTCCAGGATCAAAACAACCCATTGATTGTCCTCTCCTCACTTGGCTTTTTTCTGTATCTCTTTAAGTCTGGAATTTCTACATTTGGTCAGCTTTGTTAACTCTATAGTCACGAGACTTTTGGATCAATAGGTACAGGGTCTCTGAGATCATGAGGAGAAAACATTTTATAACATGAGTTGGTGCAAGTATAATTGGAGGCATTGGCATGAAAGATTCTGTAAAAAGCCAAGAAATCTAGGAGCACATGGAAGCAAGAACCTAGAGGAGCTGAAGCCTATTGGTATGTAATATCAATGAGTTTTCATAAGTTCAGAGAAGCAAGACCATGGAGCTGATTGCCTAACTTGCAGGAAAAAACAAAGACATCATTATGGAAAGATGAAATATGTCATTGGAAAAGAGTAAGGTGGGGGAAATAGAGGAAATGGACTAACTATCTGGTGGTTCATGTAAGTTGGTGGGTATTTAAAGGAACAGGTGGGTTTTGTTTTGTGAGAAACGGTTGACCTGACTAATGAAGAGTGATAGGCATGTCCATGAGGATCTGTGTGACAACAGAATAAAGCATAAAATTAAATAGAAATACCAGGGAACTTAGTGAAGTTACAGAGAACTGAGAGTGAGCTTTTGATGGGGAGAATCGGGTCTGAATTGTTGAGGGAAATAGCTCTGGAGGAGCTAAGGGGCAAAACAAGTATTCAACCCCTTTTTATATTATATAATTATTATTATTATCTTAGAGAGAATTTATCCTTCTTTAATTAAGATTGATTTTTTTAATGATCTAACTTTGAGTTTTATGCATGTTTAAAAATTGAGACCTCATGAACAGGATTTATAAATATAATAAAGCCCACACCAGACTACCAATAAATTCAATCTTAAAGGTACAAAGTTTAGAAGTTATCTATGTGAAAATAATATTTTATAGACTTTACATGTTACTGATTTCACAGTAACCTAAACCTGTGAACATTCTTTCTTCATCATACCTGGGTTCTACATTTGTAAAATTGTGCTAATTTTTCTAAATCTGGCAATACTGTATTATAATATCCTCAGTATACCAATAAGGTGGAGTGTTGTCTCTGCTCAAAAACATATTACATATGACTTTGAATTATATCCCAAATAAATAATAAATATTAAATAATTCTTAACCTGTTCTCTACTCAGTTTTGTCTCTCTCATTTGCTACAGGCATTCATACGTTTAATATTTCTAGTGCAAAACTCATTATATCACAGTAGAAAATAAAAAGAAGACCTCCCTTTGTTCAGGAAACCAACCCAGACCTGACCCTGCACCTCTGGCTCATAATCTTAATCCCAGATTTTCATGCCTCCCATTCAGTGTTTTCACTAGTCAAATCACACTAACCAAGAAGTAGTGTGTGAGAAATATCATTGATGCTTGTATATTTTTTAATTAATTTTTTAATCTAATTTATGTACACATCAATATTTTCACTCATTTTCTTCTCGTATCCAAAATTCACTATCTCTAAAATTCATTAATTCTTCAACTTAAGCTAACCTTAAACAGTTTCACTCTTTTCTTACTGTCCGTCTTTCTTTTGCTATTTATGCTTAACATATTGAGCTTCATCATATTTACATATATAACATGAGTCTAATGCAGTCCCTTGGGATTCAGTTACCTATCAAAGAGCTTCTTTTTGTAGAAAACTTATTCTCTCAAACTCAACAGACATTGATAACCTAACTTCTTCCTTTAGAAGTGGAGAACCTAGAGATTTCCTTTTGTGCCTTTGAAATCTACTTTAGACATAGATATTGTCAAGGTTATGGGTTCAGCATCCCAGTCATGTCTAGAAAATATGATCTCAGAGCAAAATCCTGGTCCTGAATATTTTACACTCTTTCTGTCCCATCTTCATGACATTTCCTTAGGCTGAGGTGTAGGGTTTTCATTGAGGATGTATTAACTTTACTTGGGCATTACAGGGTCACTTGTTCTTTGTAAATTGTTATGTTTTCATCTGAACCAAACAGAAAAAAAATTATTAAGGTTTTAGAACTTTTATTTGAGAGTATAAGTATGATGTTTAAGAATGCAGGAGAAAAAAATACTACTGTTTTGCTATTGAAGGCATATGGAAGAAAAACTGAAAAATCATGCCTGCCTCTGAGTGCCAAGTACAAACTTTGAAGAAGAGAGGCCTACCTGCTAAATAAGAACAATTTCTACCCAACACTACAGAGAAACATGAACATGGTGAAGATTGCTTAAGGTGGGGGAAATAGCAAAAACGACATGTGGGCATGTAGGATATGGTCTCAGGAAGCAAATACACTGTGGTAGAGGAAGAAACTGGACTAGCTGGTGGTGAAACTCAACCAAGTCTCTAGGGGCCCATTTGGATCTTTGAATATGAGTGAGATGGTGTGAAAAGGGCAAATATTTGAGGTACCAGGGAGTAGAAAGATGTGGCATGGAATAAAATAAGCCCTCTGGGGGTTTTTGAGAAGTCACCAAAGTACTGGGATTAGCTTTGTGATGGGGAAGAGCAGGTAATTGTGGTTGGTGTGAACCATTATAACTGGAGGAACAAAATGGAGAACATATCTTCATGATGTGTTTTTATAACTGTTCAAAAGTAATTTCAGAGAGTATTTATATGTATATAGTAGTTCTTTCTTTTTAGGGGATAACAAATCTTAGAGATTTCAGCATGATATACTTACTATACTACTGATTATAATATACAAAACAGCAGTTAAGGATTTTACAAATATAATAAATAAGAAAGTAAGCCTGATAACTTATATTAATATACAAAGCCATAAACTCATACCAAGAAAATATTCTCTTTTTGTCTTTTTCCTTTTTTTTCTTGATACACCATTTCATATAGATAATTATCAACCCAAGCCTATGATTTTCCCGAATGAATGGCTTGGCTATCATGCAGGGATGGGAATGAACACAGGAGTTTCAGGCATGGATAACATCCTACACCAACTGAGCTGTATCCCTAAGACAATAAGTGGTAATTTGATCCTATAAACCTATAAATGCTAGTTCAGTGCTTATTTTATTTCAGACATCTGTACCAAAAAGTGACTCCTCTAAGTTACACATCACTCAGTTCCTCATATAACATGAAGATATGCAAATAATTTTCTCTTCTGCTCATTAAAATTAGCCATGACTCTACAGTCTGACAAAGGCACCCCGTCTGCACTCACAAATCTTCCCCTTTTGTGGTCAGCCCAAAACACACATCTAAGATGAACTTGAGGCTAAGCTGGATTTTCCTTTTTGCTATTTTCAAAGGTAATTTATAGATAAAGAGATATGCTAAGTGTTGGACAAATATAAGTAAGAATGTATATTTATGGTAGTTTTGTGACAAGATTTTCTGTGTTTGCAGGTGTCCAGTGTGATGTGCAGCTGGTTGAGACTGGGGGAGGCTTGGTACAGCCAGGAGGGTCATTGAAACTCTCCTGTTCAGCTTCTGGATTCACATTCAGTGATTACTGGATGCACTGGGTCCGCCAGGCACCAGGGAAGGGCCTAGAGTGGGTTGGAGTGATTAAACACAAACCTGATAATTATGCAACACAGTATGTAGAGTCTGTGAGAGGCAGATTCACCATCTCAAGAGATGATTCCAAAAGCATGCTGTACCTGCAAATGAACAGCTTAAGAGTTGAAGACACCGCCATTTATTACTGTGCTAGATACACAGTTATATGATTTTAGTGTGAACCCTGACACAAACCTCCCTGTAGCAATTCCCAGAACCAGCAGGGGGCACAGTGCACACATGAGGCAGTGCAGGAACAGGTGCAGACAGAATTCAGTGCTCCTTTATATGGCCCATCTACTGATTTCACATAATGTTTTCTGTATTTATGTTCTGTGAAATCTGTGATAACAAAGTCCTGTTTTGGCACAATTTAAAGTAAATACAGAAATTATTTCTAACAGAAATTATTTTTAAAAAGTACTCTTGAGGACAGATGTATTTTGTATTTGTATTTTCACCTGGTTCATTTATTTAACCTAGAACTTTCATCATCATATCTTCCAGTTCAGCTGAGGCCTAAGCTATATGAAACTCTGTGGGATGTGTAGAATGTTGAAAGCTAATGAAAATAAAAAGAAATAAAAGTGAAAGGAACATGACTGGTACCATGTATGGTGGAGGAGAAAGTTTATTATAAATATGTGGGAGAAAAGAACCAGAGACGAGGTGTCTGGGAGAGCCCAGAGTGAATTTTACCCTGAGTAATGTGAGGAGTCGATGGAAGAATAAAATACAGGAGAGAGGGAACCAAGTAAATCAGTCAAGAGGCCCAAAGGGGAGATGAAATGCCCATGTGACTAAAATAGTTGAATTATACACAGAAGAGCAGCTGGGAAAGGTAAGAAGAGCCCCAGAAATAAAATATTTAAGGTAGGTGGGCAGAAATAGCAGCCACAAACATTCTGTAACAGGTAGGAACTGAGGGATGCAGGGAGAATCTGGTGGCCACACTCTGCTTTGGTATTTAAATAGGCACCTCAGTCACTTTTACCAGGTTTGAAAGCTAGGATCCTAGCCTTACGTTAAAAATAAATAAATGATAAGAAGCAGTGTGCAACCTCGTCTATGACTGCTTCCTGATGACACAACCTCATTCATGTTGGGTTGGAACAAAGAAAACTGGAATGCTGGTTGAGGCCAGAAAGAGCAGGCTGTTCATTACCTGACCAGGTTCTGAGAAAAATTCTAGGAGTAGGGACATGTGGACTTCACTTGGATCTTTTTCTGAGGCAGGACTACTTGGATGAGCAAATTTAAACTGGTCCAAGAATGCAAATTTTGAGGGAACACTGGAAGCTATTGATGGAGCAATCAGCATTTGATTTTCAATATGATACACCAAATAAACTAGGGAGAAAACGTAAAATATGATGGTTAGGGAATTCTTCATGTGGATGAAAATTAGAACATCTTGGCCCATGTACCTGGTAATTGAGGGAAGGGAAATCCCAAGACCAGAGGAGGCAGAGAATGAGAGAGAGTGTGTGAGGAAGAGACAGATCCCAATCTGAAGACTAGGGCGAATAAGCAGGTGTGAAGCAGGTTGTTTGTTTACAGTACTTATCTAGAGTTTTTTGGCCTGCAAGATTGGAACCCAAGTTGATATACTGAAAGAGATAAGCATTTTTTAATTTTATATAAACATTCTAAGATTTAGATAATTTAGCTCTGCTTATTAGAATATAAGTAACTCGTAATATCATAGGAAACAATAAGGAGATGTGTCTTTTTGAGTAGGTATGTTATTTTGGATTCTTTTGAGAAGAAATTGTGTCACTTTGGGTTCAGGCTTCCAGGTTCCCTACTGAGGATTCTTTTCCATATTTCAGTAAACTTCCTGATCCATTCAAGATGTAGGACTCTCAGCCACTACTCCATCATTTTATCTGCCTACACTAAATGTGTAAATGAGTTTCCTTAATTTATCATTATATAAGTGCATATGGGGAGCCATCAGAACTTCCTCTTAGATAACAGCAACCTGCATATCATCTTGTATTGCTGCTATTATTCTAAAAGTGGCAAGAGACCGTAGAAGGAATAACTGAGCAAACACCATCAGTGCCATTTTCAGTAAGATGGACCCCACATAGTGAGAGTTTTTCTCATGATGAGGCTGTTTCTGGGTCCCTTCTACCAGACCCAAAAAGATGAACATGGGATGTACTCACTCATAATTGGTTTCTAAAGATAAATAAAGGTCAGTAGTCTATAATTTGATATCCTAAAGAAGCTAAATAAGAAGGTGATCCCAAAGAAAAACATATAGCTATCCTCCTGGTTATGGGAAGTAGACAAGATTGCCTGGCAAAAATTGGGATCTTGGGGGTGGGGTGTGAGGGGGTTAAGGGGAGATGGAGAAAGAAAAGTAAGAAGGGGAGGTTGGGGGGAACTTGGGGAAATGGGATGATTGGGATAAAGGAAGGTTGGATAGGGGAGCAGGGAAGCACATATCTTAATTAAGGGAGCCATCTTAGGGTTGGCAAGAGACTTGGACCTAGAGGGGCTCCCAGATGCCCAAGGCAATGTCCCCGGTTAGTTCCTGGGGCAGCTGAGGACAGGGAACCTGAAATTACCCTTTCCTATAGCCATACTGATGAATATCTTGCATATCATCATAGAACCTTCATCTGGCAATGGATGAAGATAGAGACAGAGACCCACACTGGAGCACTGGACTGAGCTCCCAATGTCCCAAGAAGGAGCAGAAGGAGGGAGAATATGAGCAAAGAAGTCAGGACTACAAGGGATGCACCCACCCACGGAGACAGTGGGGCTGATCTATTGTGAGCTCACCAAGGCCAGCTGGACTATGACTGAAAAAGCATGGGATAAAACCGGACTCTTTGAATATGGCGGACAATGAGGGCTGCCAAGAAGCCAAGGACAATGGCACTGGGTTTTGATCCTACTTCATGTTCTGGCTTTGTGGGAGCCTAGCCAGTTTGGAGGTTCACCTTCCTAGACCAGGATGGAGCGGGGAGGACTTTGGACTTTCCACAGGGCAGGGAACCCTGACTGCCCTTCAGACTGGAGAGGGAGGGGGAGAGGAGTTGGGGAGGAGGAGAGGAGTGGGAGGAGGGGAGGGAAAAGGGAGACGGGGAGGTAAATGGGAGGCAGGGAGGGAAATGGTAGGCGGGGAGGAGGCGGAAATTATTTTTTCAATAAAAAAAAATGAAAAAAAATGTGCAGTAAACTGATTGGTTCAAAGCCCAGAGTGGGATGGAAATAGTCTGATATTGGTTTCATTTCAATTCTTTTTAATATTTTTGGAGTGTTTCTTTTTCAGTTTTTGAAAAAAAAATCTTTTCTCCTTTTACATACCAATCCCAGTACCCTCTCCCTCTACTACCCCCACTCCCATCAACTTCCACCCACCCCACCCCCACTAAGTCATTATAGAGGGTGAGGCTTCAAATGGGAAGTCAACAAAGTCTGGCATATCACTTTGAGTCAGGACCAAGGCCTTCCCACCACATCTAAGCTGAGTAATATATCCTGCCAAAGACAATGGGCTCAAAAAAGTCGTTTTAATTACTATAGTTAAATCCTGGTCTCACTGCCAGTGGCCCACATACTTCCCCAACTACAAAACTGTCACCCACTTTAAGAGGGCCTAGTTTGGGCCTATGCACATTTCCTGATGTCAGTCTGGATTCAGTCAGTTACAACTAGCTCAGTTCAGCTGTTTCTGGGAGTACCCCACCATATTCTTGATCTCTCTCTCTCTCTCTCTCTCTCTCTCTCTCTCTCTCTCTCTCTCTTTCTCTCTCGGACTCTGGGAGTTTGTCCCACTGTTAGCTGTGGATCTCTGCATCTACTTTCATCAGTTTCTGGATGACATTCCTATGGTGACAATTAAGGAAGACATCAATCAGATTACAGGGGAAGGTCATCTCAGGTACCCTTACCACTGTAGCTTATGGTCAGTTCTGGGGTCATCCTTGTGGATTTCACGGAATTTCCCTAGTGGCCTTTTTGCTTCCAGTCCCATAATTGCTCCCATAACCAAGATTTATCTTTTTTCTGCATTCCTCTCTTTCTTTCCACTATCTTGGCCATCCTGTTACCCCATGCTCATCACCTCATTCTCTTCTCCTCTAACCTAAAGCTCCTAACTTTCTCAGGAGTTCTTATCAATTTTTCCTTCTTAGGGGTATTCATATATGCCTCTCTAAGAGTTCTCCTAGATACCTAGCATTTCTGTGGCTGTGGATTATAAACTGGTTATCTTTTGCATTACATATAATATTCACTGAGGAGTGAGTACATAGCTTGTTTGTATTTCTGTGTCTGCAATACCTCAGTAAAGATGGCTTTTTCTAGTTTCATCCATTTGTCTGCAAATTTCAATTATCATTTTTTAATCTCTTAGTAGTACTCTGTTGTTTAAATGTACCACATTTTCTTTATACAATCTTTAGTTGAGATGTATCCATGTTGTTTTCAGGCTCTGGCTATTACCTATAATGATGCTATGAACATAGTTGAGCAAATGTCCTTTGTGTTTAGGTTCTATTTCCATTGGATATACGACAAACAGTTCTAGTGCTGGGTCTTTAGGTAAAATGATTCCCAATTTTCTGAGAAACCACTGTACTGATTTCTAAACTGGCTTTATAAGTTTGCATTCCCACCATCAATGGAGGAGTGTTCCCATTACTGTGCATTCTAAACATCAAAAAATACCATCTTTGTTTTTGATCTTATCCTTTGTGACAACTGTAAGATGCTATCTCAGAGTCATTTGGATTTGCATTTCCCTGATGGCTAAGGATTTTTGTTAATGATTTTATATTTTTTTAAAGAAAACAAAATATTATTCTTCATTTTACATACTAATCTCAGTTTCCATGCCCTCCCCTCCTCCCATTCCCTCCACTTACCTGTATTCAACCCCCATTCACTCCTCAGAGAGGGTAAGGCACAATGCTTTGGGGAAGATCAAAGGCTCTCCCTAATGTATCTAGACTGAGCAAAGTATCCACCCAAAGAGAATAGATTCCAGAAAAGCCAGTACAAGCAGTAGGGATGAATACTGATGCTACTGCCAGTGGCCCCACAGTCTGCCCTAGCCTTACAACTGTCACCCAAATTCAAAGGGACTAGTACAGACTTATGCTGTTTTCTTCTTTGTCTTGCTGGAGTTGTTGAGCTACCACTACCTCAAATAAACTGTTTCAGTGGGTGGACCCATCATGGCCTTGACCTTTTCACACATATTCTTATTCTCTGACTCTTCAACTGGACTTTGGAAGCTTAGTCTGGTGCTCTCATGCAAGTATCTTATTCTCTTTCCATCAGTTACCAGAAGTTTCTATGGTGATATTTAAGATATTCATCAGTCTGTTTACAGGGCAAGGTACTTCAGGCACCCTTTCCTCTATTGCTTAGAATCTTAACTGGAGTGATCCTTATGGATTCCTGGAAATTTCCCTAGGTCCAGGCTTCTTGCCAACCCCCCAATGGCTCCTTCAATCAAGATATCTTTTTCCTTGCTCTCATTTCTCTCTGTCTTCCATATAGACTATCCCATCTCCTCAAGTTCTAATCTCCCCTTCCCTTCTCACCTTGTCTTCCCCTTCTGCCCTCCCTACTGCCCCAACCCACACTCTATGATCCCTACTAAGTGGATTTGATGAACAAAGTTCTTCTGAAATGCTAGGAACCTCTGATTCCTACAATACTTCTTGCAGGGTTCTCTGGATTTTTAATAATATTTGGCTGTTGATCTGTTCATCTCCTCATATCAGGTGCTAGAGAAAGCCTCTCTGATATTGACTGGACTACACACCAATCTATGAGTATAGCAGACTATCACTAGGAATCATTTCATTTACTTTTTTTTTACTCATTTTTTTTTATCCTATGTGCTCTGAGTATTCCATCTTTCAGTTCCTGGCAGTCCAGGTATTGCCCTACATAATCTTTCTCTTTTTGCTTGGGCCTTAAGCTAGAACAATCATTGAAACACCATTGAAATACTACAAGCTCTGAAACACCATTACCCTTGTACATTGTGCAGGTAAGAAAAGCATGGGTTAAAGGTTTTATGGCAGGGATGTTTTCCCAACTCCACTATTGGTATCCTTTTTTGGATATAGAAGATGACCAGTCTATAATTTATATTCTCCTTTAATAGGAACCCTCACTAGGGTTGGACCCATAGTTTCCAGGAACTTTCCAAACTCTCTTTCCTTGTCATTCACTCAATGACCCTAAATTCCACTCATATTTCTCTGTACCTTTTCTCTCTCTGACCTGATCATTCATGCTCCAATCCATACACATCACCAACAGAAAGAAATTAGAAACAACTTAGATGTCCCTCAACTAAATAAACAAATAAAGAAAATGTGTTACATTTCTACAATGGAGTATTACTCAGCTGAAAAAAAATGGCATCATGAAATTTGAAAGCAAATGGATGGAACTCTTAAAAATAATCCTGAGAAAGGCAACACATACCCATAAAGTCAAGCATCATATATAATAAATTAATTGTTTTCTTAATGACTGCCACTTTCATTGGGATTGTATAGAATGCCTACATAGTAAAAATGCAGTTTTGGTGTGTTTTATCTAACATTATCTTGGGCTGTAAAGCTGAACCCATGGCTTTCAAGTTGTCCTTAACATCCACAGTCTGAAAAATTAAAGTCAGTGAGTGAGCACACTTCCAGCTGGAATCTGCAATAACTTCATCAACTCTTGACAAACCTTCAAATAAGCAGTTATAAAGCATTATTTAAAATTATTTAGGTTTGGATATTTTCAGCCATTTCTAACCATATTTTTATGATTTTTTTCTCTCTTGCTTCCAGTGACAAGCAAAAATTTTGGGTCTCTGTATCTTTCTTGTAAAATCTCTCTGTTAAAAATATTTTCACACTAGTAAAATGGATAGTTCATAAGCCAGACATTAATGAATCTTCAATATGAGGTATCTAACTGTGTAAAATATATCCTGACTTTAACATGAAACATTTGTCACAAGGTAGATTTAGCACACAACATGGTTGGCAAGTCTGAGGAGAAGGTCACCAGCAGATATTTTGTAAAGCAGCACATATATGGGGAATTACAAATACTGATCTCAGAAAAGTGTCAAGTATATAGAGGTAACTAAAGAATAGGAAATAATATTGGTTAAAGGAGAAAAGGTATCAATTTTGCTTTTGTGACAATTTCCAGTAAAATGCAATATAAAATGAAGTGACTACTTTTAGTAACCAAATATATTCTCAATGCATAATAAAAGGATAGATGTGTTTTTTTTTTCTCGTGACATTGACAAGAAGAGGTAAATTTACCTATAGAATATTCTGTGCATATTGCAAAAAATAAGTGGATTAGTAATTTCAAATGACTTATTTCCCTCTTCTGTTTATAGATTAGTTCTCACAAACCATCAATTTGTATAGAAACTCATACAGCTTTTATAAAGTAATGGTTACAATATAATGGCACTATAATATGAACTATTAGGGACATAGCTTGCAATTGGGACTTAAACTCTAGCATCAGTGGGAGTAAGGATAGCTCCTATAGTGAAATTTTGTAAAATTTGAACCATCTGCCATGTCTTACTGTACCAGAGAAACGGGAGGACACCTCAAGTGTGAACTCAGACACCAGTCTTCCTACAGAGGAGCTCAAGAACACGAGAGAACCTTAAGACTTGCTGAAGCTACTCGGATTAACAAGATGTCCCTGATAGGCCATTCTAAGGTTCCTTTACACACACATGTATTTACATTTTAGAATATGTGGTTTTCTCCCTTCCCTTCCTCGGGGCCATAAGACCCTCCAGCTCAGCCTGTATTGAGGCTGGGACCGGGTGGTGCATGCAACCGGGCAGGAGTTCCTTTGTTTCATTAATCTTGCAGGCAGCAAGCTAGGCCTTTTGCCTGTGAGGACCATGGCTATCAAGGGGCCCTGATCCTGTAACAGAAGTTCCATCGGAGAGCATTTGAAGGAAGAGATAGGCAGGCGCCAATAAAAGAATTCCTCCAACAATCTGAAAAAACAACATGGTAACCCCAGAAACCAGCGAACATACAACAAGAAGACTTGAACACCCTAATCCAGAAGAAGTAGAAAAAAATTGATATTACGAAAGCAATAGAATCCCTTAAACAGGAGGTGAAAAACTCCCTCAAGAAAACGGATGAGAAGAATGACAAAAAGTATGAAGAAATGAGTAAATTGGTAAAGATACCCTAAGAAACAAAGAAAAAACAACTATCACACAGACAAAAGGAAACAGTTCAAGACTTGAAAACTGAAATGGAGGCAATGAAGAAAACAGAAACCAAGGGCTGGCTGGATATGGAAAATCTAAGTAAATAAACAGAGATAACAGAGACAAGCCTAAGGAACAGAATACAAAAGATAGAAGCAAGAATCTCAGATGCTGAAGACACGATAGAGAAAATAAACACACTGATCAAAGAACACAGAAAATCCAACAAATTCTCATCACAAAACATCAAGGAAATCTGGGATAAAATAAAAGACTAAACCTAAGAAAAATAGGAGGAGAAGAAGGAGAAGAATTACAGCTCAAAGGCCCAGAAAATATATTCAACAAAATTATAGAAGAAAACTATCCCAACATAAAGAAGGAATTTCAAGAAGCATACAGAAGAACACCGAATAGACTGGATAAAAAAAAATCCCCTTGCCATATAATATTCAAAACACAAAACATACAGAATAAAGAAAGAATACTAACCTGCAAAGGAAAAATGTCAAGTAACTTATAAAGGTAAACTGATCAGACTTACACCTGCCTTCTATATGGAAACCATGAAAGCCAGAAGGTCTTGGATAGATGTGCTGCAGAAACTGAGACCATGGATGCAAGTCCAGACTGCTATACCCAGCCAAGCTTTCATTCACCATCAATGGAGAAAACAAAATATTCCAGGATAAAACAAATTTAAACAATACGTAGCCACAAATCCAGCCTTACAGAAAGTAATAGAAGGAAAAAATCACAAACCAAGGAATCCAACAATGCCCACAATAACTCAGACATCTAGCAACCCTTCAACAGCACAACTCAAAGAAGGGAAACACAAACTCTAACACCAAAAGAGGAAAAAAAAATAACAGGAGTTAACAACCACTGGTCATTAATATTACTAGACTGAATTCACCTATAAAAAGGCACAGGTTAAGGGATTGGATACAAAATCAGGATCCAACACTCTGCTGTTTAAAAGAAACACACCTCAACCACAAAGACAGACATTTACTCAGAATAAAGCGTTGGGAAAAGGTTTTATTTTTTTATTTTTTATTTTATTTTTTTTAATCATACATACCTAAGAAACTAAAAAATTAGTATATCCAGTGTGGCTATACAAATTTCTCACAAAATTGACTTCAAACTAAAATCAATCAGAAGAGATGGAGATAGACACTTTATACTCATAACAGGAACAATCCATCAATATGAAGTCTCAGTCCTGAGTATCTATGCCCCTAATATAAAAGCACCCACTTATGTAAAAGAAACATTAAAAGAACTCAAGGCAGACATCAAACCCCACACACAAATAGTAGGAGACTTCAACACACCTCTCTCACCAATGGACAGGTCAATCAGCCAGAAACCTAACAGAGAAATAAGAGAATTAATGGAGGTAATGAATCAAATGGACTTAACAGACATCTATAGAATATTCTAACAAAATAGGAAAGAATATACTTTCTTTTCAGCATTTCATGGAACCTTCTTGAAAACTGAACACATACTCAGAACAAAGCAAACTTACATAAATAAAAAAAAATAGTAACCACCTGTGTCTTAGTGGATCACCGTGGAATAAAGTTAGAATTTAACAATAATTCTAACCCAGAAAGCCTACAAACTCATGAAAATTGAACAGTCAACTACTGAACCACACCTGGATCAAGGAAGAAATAAAGAAAGAAATTAAAGTCTTCCTTGAATTCAATGAAAATAAAGACAAAACATACCCAAACCTATGGGCACTATGAAAGCAGTGCTAAGAGGAAAGTTCATAGCTCTAAGTGCCCACATGAAAAAAATGGAGGAAGTTCACATTTGAGACTTAACAGCACAGTTGAAAGCTCTAGAAAAAAAGAAGCAGGCTCACCCAGGAGGAGTAGAAGACTGGAAATAATCAAATTGAGGTCTGAAATCAACAAAATAGAAACACAGAAAACAATCTAAAGAATCAATGAATCAAAAAGCTGGTTCTTTAAGAAAGTCAACAAGATTGACAAAACTTTATCCAAACTAATCAAAAGGCAGAGAGAGAACATGCAAAGTAACAAGATTAGAAATGAAAAGGTGGACATAACAACAGACACTGAGGAAATTCAGAGAATCATTGGGTCTTACTACAAAAGCTTATATGTTACAAAGTTGGAAAATGTAAAAAAAAAAAATGGACTTGTTTCTAGATAAGTACCATATACCAAAATTAAATAAAGACCAGGTGGACAATTTAAATAGACCTAAAAGTAGTGAGGAAATAGAATCTGTCATAAAACACCTCCCAAACATAAAAAAAAAGCCCAGGACCTGATGGTTTTAATGCAGAATTTTATCAGAACTTCCAAGAAGAGCTGATACCTATACACCTTAATATGTTTCACATAATAGAATCAGAAGAGGCACTGCCAAACTCTTTTTATGACATCACCCTGATTCCAAAACCACACAAAGACTCAACCAAGAAAGAGAATTACAAACCAGTCTCACTCATGAACATCAATGCAAAAATTCTCAATAAAATTCTGGCAAACAGAATCCATGAACACATTAAAAATTTAACATTACGATCAAATAGGCTTCATCCTAGAGATGCAGAGCTCATTAAACATACAAAAATCTACCAATGTAATCCATCATATAAATACACTGAAAGAAAAAACATAAGATAATTTCATTAGATGAGGAAAAAGCATTTGACAGAATTCAATACCCCTTTATGATAAAGGTTAGGTAGAGGTTAGGAATACAAGAATCATACCTCAATATAATAAAAGCAATATATAGACAAGTCAGTCCACTCTCATCATATCTCATCAACATAGTTCTTGAAGTTCTACCGATAGCAATAAGACAACATAAGGGGATCAAGGGGATTCAAATTGGAAAGGAAGAAGTCAAACTTTCGTTATTTGCAGATGATATGATAATGTACATTATTGACCCCCAAAACGCTATGAAAGAACCCCTACAGCTGATAAATACTTCCAGTGATGAGGCAGGTTAAAAGATCAACTCAAAAAAATCCATAGCCCTCCTATACACAAAGGATAGAGAAGCAGAGAGGGAATTCAGAGAAACTTTACCTTTTACGATAGACACAAATAGCATAAAGTATCTTGTGGTAACTCTAACCAAAGAAAGATCTATTTGACAAGAAATTTAAGGCATTGAAGAACGAAATTGAAGAAGACACCAGAAAATGGAAGGATCACCAATGCTCTTGGATGGGTAGGATCAACATAGTAAAAATGGCAATTCTACCAAAGAAAATCTATAAATTCAATGCAATTCCTATTAAAATCCCAACAAAATTATTCACAGAACTTGAGAGAACAATAATCAACTTTATATGGAAAAACAAAAAAAAAAAACTAGGAAAGCCAAAACATTCTTATACAATAAAGGAACATCTGGAGGCATTACCATCCTTGACTTCAAACTCTATTACAGAGCTCCAGTAATGAAAACATCCTGGTATTGGCACAAAAACAGATATGTTGACCAAGAGAATCAAATAGAAGACCCAGATTTTATCCCACAAACCTACAAACACCTGATTTTCAACAAAGGAGCTAAAAGTATACAATGGAAGAAAGAAAACATCTTCAACAAATGGTGCTAGCATAACAGGATGTCAACCTGTAAAGAATGAAAATAAATCCATATCTATCACCATGCAAAAAACTCAAGTCCAAATGGATTAAAGACCTCAATATCAATCTGAACATACTGAGCCTGATAGAAGAGAAAGTAGGAAGTACTCTACAACACATGGGCACAGGAGACTACTTCCTACCTAGAACCCCAGTAGCACAGACAATAAGGACAACATTGAATAAATGGGACCTCCTAAAATTGAGAAGCTTTTGTAAAGCAAAGGACATTGTCCTTAAGACAAACAGGCAACTTAGTGACTGCGAGAAGATCTTCACCAACCACACAACAGACAAAGGTCTGATTTCCAAAATATATAAAGATCTCAAGAAGCTAGAATTTAAAATGCTAATTAACCCAATTAAAAATGGGGTACTGTCTGAACAGAGAATTCTCAACGGAAGAAGTTTAAATGGCAAAAAAAGATACTTAAGTTCAAGCTCAACCTCCTTAGTGATCAAGGAAATGAAAATCAAAACAAGTTTGAGATACCATCTTACACCTGTCAGAATGGCTAAAATCAAAAACACCAATAATGGCCTCTGATGGAGAGGATGTAAAATAAGGGGAACACATATCCATTGCTGGTGGGAATGCAAACTTGTGCAACCACATTGGAAATCTGTGTGGTGGTTTCTCAGAAAATTCGGGATCAACCTACCCCAGGAACCAGCAATTCCATTCTTGGGAATATACCCAAGAGATGTCCTATCATACTACAAAAGCATTTGTTCAACTATGTCCATAGCATTAAACAATTGTCTTCTTCTGGCACTTTGTGCTGGTTTTACCAAAGCTCTACACTCCCTTGATTCTGCCAGTTTTGTGTAGCAGGGAAGGGTATAGAAAAATAAACAACTAAAAGGTCAGGTACATCACATCATTTAAACGTAAACTCAGCTCACATCAATTGCTGGTCATGAGTGGTAAGGGGTTATATAAAAGCTGACTCTCGGTTTGCAAAGAGACTCTCAGTCTGCAGAGGGTCACTTCTGTCTTGAAGATAGAGCTTTGGGATGTAAGGTGAAGTAACCAACTGTTAATTAATCCTCAAGCTGTTGAGAAAGCAGTTGACAGATTACTCTTTTAGACTTATAACTTTATATTTCTTCATTTCTACATTCTTATTTCTGGAACCTACACCTTTATAACAAGAGATAATGACCCTGCATATACATCATAGCAATTTAACGACTTTGTGGATTCCTGGAAGATTACTCACACTGCAGGTATCCCCTACAGTTTCCATGGCCAAGCTAGTGCTGTGCATACAAACCACAAATTTAAAGAGTTCTTGGTCTGGGTAATCTTTTCTGAAACAAAACAGGACCAAATTTGGTCTTGATAGAAGTAGTCTTTCATATAAACTGCCTCAATTTTGGTGATGAAGGGTCAATCAGAAAAGACAAAATTTACATAAAAATAAAAAAAATCAGAATTTTATGTTTTACAAAAGAGGTTAACCAAGAGTCAGCAAATAAGAACAAGCAGCAGATTTACAATCGTAAGATAAGGACACAATTGATGTCATTTGATAATCACCCATATGACAGGTTTGACAACCTCGTGGTTTACTGTCTCCAAGATTTACAGTTCTATATTTTACAGTTCCTAAGACAAGTGTTTTATCTCCTGATTTATTCAGTGAGATGCAAATCACCCTTAAGCAAATACGGATGTCAAACCAAACTCAGGAAAGTAATTCATTTGCTTTGTTCTGTAGACCAGGCAGGTCTAAACCTCAGAGATCCTTCTGCCTCTGTCTTCTGAGTGATGGGATTAAATGCATACACTACCGCACCAGGTTCAAAGATTTTTTTTTTAATTTCCATTTAACGAATTGAAAACTTAGCAGGGTGGGTCATGGAATGAGGTCACCAGTCTCTTTATTCCATTTCTATGTCAGTTGATTTCCTTGAACACAGGACTTAGCTCCATTCTACTTACTGGTCCCTCCATTTTCCTCAAATCATACATTTCCTTTCTCAGTCTTCTCCTTTTCATTAAAGATCTACATAAACATGGTCACTAGTAACCAGAGCACACACTAGGCTATTTTGAAATCTCCTCTTCAAATACAATTAATCCTAACTCTACAATTTATCCTGAGGCGGATTTTTCTGACAAGGGCAAAAAGCAGTCACATTCTTAAGCAAAATATCACAAGAACAGTCTCTAGGCCACATATGAAATTCTCTTCCTCTGAAACCTCATTATTTGGGTTCTCATTGTTCAAATCACCCTAAGCAATATTGTTTTCCATGCTCCTACTTCCTCATTCCATTCAGTAGCATTTAAAGCTCTTCACAGTTGTAACGATAATGTCCATTTGGGGTTAATATTATGAGATGAATGGATGACTATCAAAGTATTTGACATAGTTTAGATGAAAAAAAATGTAACAGATGTTTCATTTTTATTAGTTTATGTTAATCATGTAAAGTAAAATTTTAATTGTGACATTTACAATGTATATATTTACTGTGATTTGAAATCATGACTTCTGTATCATGTTCCTTATCCATTATCATCAGTCTATCTTCTTCTAATACATACAAAGTACTCTCACATTTATATTGATATCATCTTTTTCAAAAAAGTATATCAGTTTCTGACCGCGGCAGCAGCCCAGAACAGGGAACTAAGACATTCCTCATCACTCCTACACTTCCTGGCCATACTCAGGGGCTAGACTGCCCGATACCTCCTCTCTCTTCCTGTCCCACCCAGCTTGCATCCACAACCCTCCCCCCCTCCGTCTGACTCCCTCCCTTCTTTGACCACATAACATCTCCCAGTTCAGCATGTTGGGGGGGGGGGCGCTGGGACCTAATCGGAATTGGGAGGGTAAACGGGAGGTTGGTAGTTCCTTTGTCCCAATAGCCTGCCTGCAGCAAGCAAGGTAGGCCCTTTGTTTACGAGCCATCCAACCAGCAAGGAGATCTGACCTGGGCACCAGGAGAGACATTGGGCTTGCATCCACAACCCACCCAGAGGAGTGCTGAGGAGTTCCATCTGGAATGTCGTCCATGTTTGGGTGCTGAGAAGTTCCAGCTCGACGGGACGGTCCCTACTTCTACATTGAAGAGATACACCCAGAGTCTCAGTCACAGCAAAGACTGGACCAAGATCCAGGCCTCTCCTGGCTCCATTTGAAGGGGGAGATGGGAAGGCACCAATGCAAGACTTCCTCCAACAACCTGAAAGGCAACATGACTTCACCAGAATCCAGGGATCCTGAAATAAGAAGAATTGTACACCCTACTCCAGAAGAATTAGAAGAAATCGACTCAAAAGTGAATTATATGAAAATAATAGAAGACCTTAAACAGGAGGTGAAAAATGGCATTAACAATTAGAGATTACAAACAAAAAGGTAGAGGAAATGAATAAATCGCTTAAAGATACCCAAGAAAACCAAGATAAACAAGAAAAAGCAATCAAACATGTAAGGGAAGCGGTTTAAGACTTGAAGAATGAAATGGAAGTAATGAAGAAAACACAAAATGAGGGAAGGTTGGAGATGGAAAATCTGGGTAAATGAACAGGAACTACAGAGACAAGTACTACCAACAGAATACAGGAGATATGAGAAAGAACATCAGACACTGAAGATACCATACAGAAAATAAACACACTGATCAAAGAAAACAGCAAAACAACAAAGTCTCATCACAACACATTCAGGAAATACGGGGCACAATAAAAAGACCAAACCTAAGAATAATTGGAGTACAAGAAGGAGAAGTGCAGCTCAACGGTCCAGAAAATATATTTAATAAAATTATAGAAGAAAACTTTCCCAATCTAAAGAGATGTACCTATGAAGATTCAAGAAGCATACAGAATACCGAATAGGATGGATTAAAAAAAATCCCCTCGCCATATAATAATCAAAACACAAAGCATACAGAATAAAGAAAGAATATTAAGAGCCGCAAAGGAAAAAGGCCAAGTTACTTACAAGGGTAAACCTATCAGACTTACACCTGACTTCTCTATGGAAACTATGAAAGCCAGTAGGTCCTGGAAAGATGTACTGCAAAAACTAAGAGACCGTGGTTGCAAGCCCAGACTACAATACCCAGCAAAGCTTTCATTCACCATAAATGGAGAAAACAAAATTTTCCAGAATAAAAACAAATTTAAACAATACGTAGCCACAAATTCAGCCTTACAGAAATTAATAGTAGAAAAATCACTAACCAAGGAGTCCAACAATGACCACAATAACTCAGACATCTAGAGACCCTTCAACAGTGCAACTCAAAGAAGGGATGCACACGAACTCTACTACTAAAAAAGTGACCGGAGTTAACAACCCCTGGTCATTAATATCACTTAATGTCAATGAGCTCAATTCACCTATAAAACGGCACAGGCTAAGAGATTGCATACAAAAGCAGGATCCAACATTCTGCTGTTTACAAGAAACATACCTCAAACCCAAAGACAGGTACCTACTCAGAGTAAAGGGCTGGGAAAAGGCTTATCAAGCAAATGGACCTAAAAAACAAGCAGGTGTGGCCATAATAATTTCTAACAAAGTTGACTTCAAACTTAAATCAATCAGAAGAGATGGAGAGGGACATTTTATACTCATAACAGGATCAATTCATCAAGAGGAAGTCTCAATCCTGAATATCTACGCCCCTAATATAAAAGCACCCACATACGTAAAAGAAACATTACTAAAACTCAAGGCAGCCATCAAACCGCACACACTAATAGTGGGAGACTTCAACACTCCTCTCTCACCAATGGACAGGTCAATCAGACAGAAACCTAACAGAGAACTAAGAGAATTAATGGAGGTAATGAATCAATTGGACTTGACAGACATCTATAGAATATTCNATTCGGATTCGGTCCTAGAGCCCGAACAGGCTGGGCTGGGAGATGTTATGTGGTCAGAGAGGGAAAGGAGTCAGACGGAGGCGGGGGTAGGGTTGTGGGTGCAAGCTGGGTGGGATAGGAAGGGAGAGGAGGTATCGGGCAGAGTAGCCCCTGAGGATGACCAGGAAGTGTAGGAGGGGTGTCTGAGTTCCCTGTCCCGGGCTGCTGCCGCGGTCAGAAACTCACTCACCCCAGTGATGTCTCTCCTGGTGCCTGGTCTTATTTCTTATTTACTTAGGTAGTATTATATCCTTCTGGAGTCTTTGATGGAGTTGAAGAATGAATATAGTTTTCATTAGCTATGATAAGAGATAAAATAGATATAAACATTGTAACTGTAATTCTTGCTTGATAACTGTTTTGCTATATGTAATTTTACTATGTTAAAATGAAACCCTTGCTTTTTGTTTAAACAGAAAAAGGGGGAATGATGTCGGAGAGATTTCTTATTAATAAAGAAACTGCCTAGGCCCCTTGATAGGACCACCCTTAGGTGGGTGGAGAAAACAGAAGAGAATTCTGGGGAAAAAAAGCTGAATCAAGGAGTCGCCATGATTCTCCCGCTCCAGATAGACGCAGGTTAAGATCCTCCCTGGTAAGCCAGCTCGTGGGCTATACAGAATATTAGAAATGGGTTAGAACAATATGTAAGAGCTAGCCAATAAGAAG
>NW_026068278.1:493147-523192 GCF_014885135.2 Alexandromys fortis | reverse complement strand
AGCAAGGATGTCAGGACCACGAGGGGTGCACCCACCCACTGAGACAGTGGGGCTGATCTATTGGGAGCTCACCAAGGCCAGCTGGACTGTGACTGAAAGAGCATGGGATAAAACCGGACTCTCTGATCATGGCGAACAATGAGGGCTGCCGAGAAGCCAAGGACAATGGCACTGGGTTTTGATCCTACTTCATGTTCTGGTTTGGTGGTAGCCTAGCCAGTTTGGACGTTCACCTTCCTAGACGTGGACGGAGGGGGGAGGACCTTGGACTTTCCACAGGGCAGGGAACCCTGACTGCTCTTTGGACTGGAGAGGGAGGGGGAGAGCAGTGGGGGGAGGGGGACAGGAGTGGGGGGAGGGGGAGAAGGGTGGGAGGAGGGGGAAGGAAATGGGAGGCTGGGAGGAGGCGGAAACTTTTTTTTTTCTTTTTCTCAATAACAAAAAAGAAAAAAAAAGTATATCATTGAAGAAAAAATTTGGGACAAGTTATTTGAATGTGTCCCTTTTCATAAATTTATAATCTACAATTATATCCATTCCCTATAATCAACATGCTTTTATATTTTTTCTGTGATATTTCTATCCATTTTTATAATTACTATGTTTATTGCTAAAAATTTTATATATGTGTGTTTGGGTGTCTGTATCATTAATAACTAGTGTTACGTTTTATATTCCTATTCAAAATTTTCTGATGTAATCAGCATGGAAGTTGGACTCCTCCAGGATCAGAGCATCTGAAGATTCAGTTCAATGAAGGTAGAAAGGGAGCAGGTCATATCGAATATCCAAAGAGGTGTCCTAACGATAGCAGTGTCCTTTGATTCCTAGCTGTTAAGGGTTGTTCCAAGCTTTCAAGTACTGTGGAGCACACACTCTAAAAACTACCGGTGTATCAGGTACAAAGAAATGTTAAAGATTTGTGTCTATGCCTGGAAATTATCACTTTCAGTAAAATATATTATGCAATCATTTCTACTGTTTTTTTATATGATAGTTTAGGAGATATCAGATTCATGTGTCCCAGGTTTGTATCAATCATGTTACAAATACGAGGAGTATCTTAAGCTCTGATCCTCCTGAATCATCCCCAGAGCTTTGGTATGTGAAGAATGCTTTATGAAATGGTATTTATCTCCTGTGAAGAAAAGAATGAAGGGTGTTTTGCACTAGGCAACCATACTGCTACTGAAGTACATGTTGAACAGTTTTTTTTTAATTTGATGTCTACCTTCAAAAACAAGGAAACTAAAAAAAAAGTATGGTTTCCATTGTAAATTTATGTCTATATATTTTCCAGATTATAATATGCTTCATTTTCCTCCTCCCTTTCTTTCCTATTAATCATCCTTTTTAGACTCCAGTTCTCTTTCAGATTTTTGTCTCTATTTCTTTAGTTTTCAATATCTATATCTCTCTCTTCTTACTTCTTTGTGTTTGTGTGTGTGTTCCTAAATATGGAAGTCCAATCACCCCAGTCCATATGTCATTTGAAAGTATATTGTCAGTACTGCACAGTGTTTAGAAACTTATTGGTATACTCTCAATTTTTGAACACTATTCCTACTGCTCATGGCTCCTTGGTTGCCTAAAATACTAGTGTGGAGGCCTAACATACCCTCCTCCATCCATGTTAGCATATCTATTGGTTTCACTCTTTTTTTTTTTAAGGTTATATATCAGGCACCTTGTCAGTTAGACTTCATAGATTTATCTTCTTTTAATATTTCTATGAGTCTTAGAGAAAACTTACTATTCCCCCAGACACACTCATTCCTTCCACTCCCTCTTCCACAGTTATCCCTGAGCCTATGATGCAGTAGTTGTGTTACGGATGTATCCGTTGCAGTTTGACTTAAGAAATCTGAATTTTGATCTGTTGCGTTTTTCTGTAATGGCCTCCAAAAAGAGAAGTTTCCTTGATGAGTGAGATAAGTATGCCTATTTGTAAATATGAAGACAAAGATTTAGAGTAGTAAGAGATTCTGTTCATCTAGTAATTGGTAGTTATAGGTTTTCTTCCAAAATTCACAACTCGATAAACCCTAAGTAGTTGGCTAGGTTTTCATTACCAGGTTAGATTTTCTTTCTTCTTGTTGAAAAGGTTTTAAGTCAAATGTTCATTTAATAACATCTTGTGATATATGTATTCCTAACTCTGATAACATCTTTTTCAGAAATCTCTTTCAAAAGATCTTATAGTTTTCTTGCTTATCTAGTATCCTATAAGAGATTTAATTTGAATAATTTCATTTTTGTAGAGGTGTAGCAGAGACTTCTTTCATACAGATTCTCCAAATTTCCCCTTGTACCCCAATCTCAACAAATTCACAGGGAGCCTGATATGTATCATCCAGGGCTCAGTACATAATATATTTCAGGACTCATTGAAATATACAAGCTCTCTGACACATTATGTCTCCTAACTAAGACCCATCACAGTTCTTGAATATTCAGTGAGCTTACTTACTCACTATTTTACTGTTTTAGCTAAGAGATGTACATATAGCCAGCCATCAAAGGTTTATTCTAGTTGAAGCCTCCTGAGTGATCTTTGTCAGACTCTCTGTTACCTAAACACATTGAAGTACAGAAACCTCAAGCCCTTTGGATAGTTTGACTATTTCCTCTTCAAGAACCATTATAGGAAATTTTATTTAGGAGTATAGCAGATTTCTTATCATTAGTAATAATCTATGTTGATAGATAACAATTTTCTTGATGATGTCATTTTCAACTGAAATCAGAAGGAGAACAAATTCACTTTTTAGTCTGCATTTTCACTGTATAAGTTATCTTTTAAATGCTTCCTGCTAATACATAAAGGAAATTTTATTTGGAAAAAAACCCATACTTAACCTTTCATTAATATTTTTTTGGTTCTTCAAGATAGGATTTCTTTGTATTTTTGGAGCCTGTCCTGGAACTGGCACTTGTATACCATGTGCTCTACATGGACCTCAAACTCACAGAGATCCGCCTGCCTCTGCCTCACGAGTGCTGGGATTAAAGGTGTGCACCACCATCGCCTGGCCCTTTCATATTTTTATCCAATAAATTTGACAAATTCTTATTACCTAATATTTAAATGCATTTCCAAAAGCCTTGACAGTAGCAAACTTTCATTAAATCACCTACATACTTGTTTCCATATTATTTTTCCTTTTCTTCTACAAATACTTATATTAAATTATATCTGTAGAATACATTTCATTTAATTCACTGTTTAATAATTCCTTATTTATCAGTTTAAATGATTGGCTTAAGTCTACAGTGTGAATTTTATCTATAATATTCCACCATAACTACTCTCATGAATCACACTTTGCTGTGTAATTACAGATATGTATAAAAATTCTTCCTCCTCATTCTATTGTTTACTTTTACATGGTATATGCTCTGGTTATTACCCTTTTCAATAGTCATAATTTCAATATTTTGTTTATTAATGTGTGTATGTGTGTTTCTATATGGATCCTGAGTATTTGAGTTTTCTAAACCAAAGTTTTTCAACACCACTATCCCTTCTAAGTCTCTGTAATGTGAAAAAAGTCTATGAACTGACATGCAATCTGTTCTGCTTTGCATTGCTGCAAAAGAAGGAGAATAGCCGTGTTCCCTGATGACATTCCTAAGCTCAGCTGGTTTATGTACAGTTCTGGAAACTGAAACCCATTTCAATTGAGTCAGTAAATTAACAGATAATAATCTTTTGTTCAATTGTCCTGTCAGCATGTCAAGCACCTTTAAAGCAATGATTGCTGGTCCCAAATAATCCTGGTGCCATTTGTGGTAAATGGTTCTGAGTGAGAAGTCAAAGAGAAGCCCATCCTATTTCTCAACAATCATAATATCTAGAAAAATGAAAACCAAACTTAGGCACTCCAAGTAGGATCAAGACTAGTAAGTGCTTGGGATAGGGCACGAAAGAAGCTGAGTGTATAAGGAAGACCAAGGCAAGTTGTGTTAGAAATGTGGTTATCCTTTTGGTAGTCCTGAGCTGACACACATGAAGGACATGTAGAAATCAAATGTGGAGCTATATACTGAAGTTCAGCTTTTCAGCCTTTCCCTGTTTCTTGTGAACAAGTAGGTAAGTGTGATAGGAAAGGAAAACTCAGTTAGATAATAACATGAGAAATTCACAGACTCCTGGATAAACACAGAGAAGGACAACATTCTGGCAGCTTCCCACTTAAACACTAAAATTCATATATATCTCATGATATCAATAGAGAAATGGAATACCCAAGTTCAGAAATTAGCTGGACATGGAGCTGGAGGAGATTCAGGGGTATTTATCTTTCAGTGATGACACACACACAGTACACCTAACTCTTACTGAAATGAGCATAAGAAAACAGGGTCACTGCTGTTTATAATCTAGGACATGAAGAATTGAGTTGAAATGAATATCAAAATTTGTCTTCTATTTGCAAATATTAAAGATATGGTAGATATAATTTTAAAATGATTTAACTTAAAGCAATTTTCCAATATTTAACATTATATTATTCTTCTTCCAGCACATTATGAAATAATCCAGTACCTGCTCTCTCTATGCTCCACCACAGGGCTTTCTATGTTAAACATACAAATGAGGCCTCTCTCTACTTATGATAACTAGCTAAGCTCTGAACTTGTAGCTCAGGCAGTAAGCTCAACACTGGATTCCCAGACTTCCCAATAAGTGATTGCCCTGAAGTTGGGGCTGAACTGGATTTTCCTTGTTGCTCTTTTTAAAAAAATGATTTATGGAGATGAAACAATACTAAGTATGTTAGGGGACATGAATATGAGTGATAATGGGCATGTTTGACAATTTCTTGAACAGCATTTTTTGTGTTTGCAGGTGTCCAGTATGAGGTGAAGCTTATATAGTCTGGGGGTGGCTTGGTGCAGCTTGGGAGCTTCCTGAGAGTTTTTAGCCTCTGGACTGACCTTCAGTGACTATTGGATGGGCTAATTCAGACAGAGCCCTGGACAGGCCCAGAGTGAGTTGGAGAAACTAAAGATGATGGCAGTACCAGAAACTATGCTTGATTCAAAAAGGATGATTCACCATCTCCAGAGACAATGCCAGGAGCACTGTGTACCTGCACATGAGCAGTATGAGATCTAAGGACAGTGTGAGTTATTACTGTGCAGAACACACAGTGAGGGAACTTCAGTAGGAACCTAAACTCAAAGCTCACTGTCAGGTCACATGGGACTACTAGGGATTTCACAAAAAAAGAGAATACAAGTTAAACCCTAAAGATTATGAAGACATAATTGAGGATTCTTTTCAGGAACCTAGCATGCCTTTTATCTTATACTTTGCCACAACACTTCTTTAAATATTGATTCTGAATGTAACAAATGTCCTCAAAAATATTTTATGTGTTTATGCTTTTATTTAAAAATAAGAATAGTCTCATATGAACAAAATGCAAAATGATATCTATTAGGTGATAAATGTCTCCATCTTCAACACTGTACCAAATGAAGAAGTTCATGGATATTGTTGTGTCTTCTTTGCTCTGATTTAAGCAGATCCCTTATTCCATTTCTTTATTACAGTAACACTTATATTTGAAGGAAAATCAAGAGAAAGGTGTTGTCCAGATTGTAGATCAATATCCCCTCCAAGTCTCCAACATTCCTTCCTCATAATCATAAATATGCTGTGGAAACATGTTCAAACATCCAAAAGCAAGTGGTCAGCCATGAAATTATTTACAAGAAACACTGAAAAAAAAACAGCAAAATTTGTGAAGAGTCAGGGGATGAGAAAAAGATTTAAAGTAAATTACATTAAAAAATACAAGAAAAGCAACATACTCATTTTGCAGGACACCAAGACAATGAATTCAGAAACTCCATTAATGTGTCCTATTCAAGGGCAATCACTGAAAAGAATATAGAACTAGCACTTAGTAATGTAATGCAACATGGAGATTGGAAACAAAAATGGTTTTTCTGTTCACGAAGAACAGGAATGAGAGACTCTATTAACTGAGTCCATAAAGGACCAAGTTCTGTCTACAATAAGTGATTTTATATCAGATGTGATATTTCATATTGTATACTAAAAAAAATCTCTAAGAATCTACTTATGAAAGAGAGAAGGAGCTAATTTATGGTGAGGTCATATTTCAGTGACAGGGAAAGGTCTGAAGGTGGCAGTAGAAGACAGCCAGTTGCCCAAAAGTTTTGCTTCACTATTTTTCCTTTGTTTAAGAATAGCAACATGAAATTCACAACTGATAGACCTTCAGAGAGGGAGAGATTTTGGCATACTCATGCCTAAATGGAATGTCTTTGTCACAACTTTCTGTTCAATGTTCAGCAATCTGTGAAGGGTGAGTGGATTGATTGTAAGAACCACACATTGGGCACAACTTCAAAGAAACAGTGTTTTAGGACATAACGTAGCTGATGCATGTAAGAACTCACAGAGGCTGTAACAAAATGAATAAGACATAAAATCAGCTAATGTCAGACAAAATATAAGCATGGAGGAAGGGAAATCCTTAGCAACAAAGTCATTCACAATTGATAGCACTGTAAGAAAGTCAATTTTCTATAGTAAAATGATACTGGTTTTATCAATCACAGTTCAGGAAAGGAGTAGTTTCACAAAAATCAGACAGTCATAAGAAGATACAGTAAATTTTCACACTCTCTTCAGTGTCTAAAATTTGCTTTAAAATGACATATATTACTGTGAAGGGGACATGGTAGAGGACTTCTGTGTGAGCTCAGACACAAACCTTCCTGTGGAGGAGCTCTGGACCAGCAAAGTTATACACCACCCATCAAACCTGGGATATTTAGTTCATAGAAAAGAAAAAAGTCTTATTTTTACTGTCCTTTCTTCTCATCTTCTTAAGGACAGAGAAGGTTTAAAGCTTTGGGAACATCTCTCTCTGATCCTAAAATACTGTGTGTTTGTAATCTGACATATGTTTATTTGTCACCACTAGGTCTCACGATAATGTGTGTGGTAATATTTTTTTTCTTTTGGTCATGGAAGAAGCCTTTACCAGTTTAGTGATTTATCTGCCCTTAAGAATATTTATTTTTTATAAAAGGAAAAATATATCTTGTTTCATTATACATACCAATCGAAGGTCCCATTCCCTCCTCTCCTCCAATTCCCTTTACATATGCTCCCACCCAACCCCCATCCACTCCTCAGAGAGGGTAAGGCACATTGATTTGGGGAAAGTCCAAGGCCATCCTTACTAAATATATGCTGAACAAGGTATCCATTCAAAGACAATACATTCCCAAAAAGCCAGTACAATCAGTTAGGGGTAAAATCTGGTGCCACTGTTAGTGGCACTTCAGTCTGCCCCAGCCATGCAACTGTCAACAACATTCAGAAGGACTAGTTTGGCCCTAAACTTGTTTCTTCCCAGTCAGACTGGGGTTGGTGAGCTCCCATTAGGTCAGGGAGACTGTTTCGGTGGCTGTACCCATCATGGTCTTGATCTCTTTACTCATATTCTCACCCCTACCACCCTTTAAATGGTCTTTGGGAGCTCATCCCAATGTTCTGATGTGTGCCTCTGCCTCTTTTTCCATCAGTTTCTGGATAAAGGCTCTATGGTGATATTTAAGATATTCATCAGTATAAATATATGACAAGGCCAGTTAGACACCCTTTCCTCTATTGCTTATGGTCTTAGCTGTGGTCATCCTTGTGGATTCCTGGGAATGTCTCTAGAGTCATGTTTCTCTCTAACCACATAATGGCTCTCTCAATTAAGATATCTCTTTCCTTGCTCTTATCTCTGTCCTTCATCCTTCTTGATTATCACATTCCCTCATGTTCTCCTCACGGCTCCATGACTACCCTCCTTTCTCTTCCACCATCCCTTCTCCAACTCTACCCCCATGTCTGAAAAATAGCACTGAAATCCTCATAATGTCACATGTAAGGTGCATTGGATTGAGTCGCTCAGAACCTGGGATGAAAAACTGCCTTCCCATTTTTAAGAATACTGTCAGAATGATCATCCACAATCTAAAGTTCATTTATTAAGAAATAAGGGCACAATTATAAGATTTCCAGGAATGAAGAAAGTGGATAGACATCCAAGTAAACCAGCCAAATCCCAGGTAATGTCATCAGTTGTAAGTATTTGCTTAGGAGAGCCAATCTACTGACTGACCAACGCAAAATAGCCTTGAGAGGAAGGAATAATTTGGGGGATGAACAGTAGAAAGTAGGCCATCTTCTTGTTAACCGGAAGATGCCTATATGGCATATTCTACATTGTTTTTGTTCAATATGGAGTATGTAAACAAGGTTGGGATCAAGAAAATACCCCTGAGGTCTGTGCCTCTATTTTCCTAATGCAATTCTATGTAAGTCACCTTGTCTGGGTCAGAGAATTGTCCACTTTGCTCTTCTTTTATTTGCTATACTGGCTCCCTCATTCAGATCCCCCTTTAAGTCTCAAACTGCAAGGCTAGCCTTGACTGAAGAGTCCCAATAGCCTTTTCACATGAACCTACATCAAGGTATATTTGTCCTGGGACTGTTTCCCTACATGTAGGCTGTTCTCTGAATTGAGTGTCATAGGGTATAAGGAAATTGAACTGGGCATATGCCTCTTAGTGGGTGTGACTTGCGTTGATGTACATTCATTGTTCTTAAACATTCTGTCCCAGGTGTAGCTGCAAGAGTCTTTTTTTGTCCTCATGAAACACTCACAGGTCTTGTCCCTCAAGTGAATTATCTCTAGTTTCTCTGTAAGAAACTTTCAAATTATCTGGGTCTAATAGCATCCATGAAAGAATGAGAATATGCTGGTGCTATAGTATTTATTGTGAGAGATACAGCTTCTTATTTGAAACTCAACTCCAGAGTTTGTATTAATTCAAATATCTACAATAGCTAATTCTTTACAATTCTGAACAACCTGCTGTTTTTTTTTTTTTTTTTTTTTTTTTTTTTTTTTTTTTTTTTTACTGTACCAGAGACATGAAAAGCATAGCTAAGTGCAAACTCAGGGACAAACCTCCCTACAAAAGTGCTCAAGACCAACAGAGACAATGAATAAATCCTGAGGCATCTCAGAACTAGTAGACATTCTTTAGATCATAGTAGGCTAAGAACTTCCTGATGTTCTTTCTCAGAAACATGTTTATGGCTTTTTAAATTGTAGAACAGTGAATTCCCATTCTTGTTCAAGAAATCCTCTAGACTCCTTTTGCTATATCATATTTAATAACAATTGCTATTTGTTTACTTTCTAACAAGCATCCCATTACTTTCCTATAGAGCACCTAAGATCCCTATGGAATTTCTTAAATATCCTTAACATGCTTTTCAACCAATGTCTGGAATTCTAAGGGTCAAGGATGATTATTTGGATATCTCAGGGAATTCTAAATCATCTGAAAACAATTTTCTTTATATTCTCACATGTGGAGGAGGAATCAAATTGTCTATGAATTAATATTATTTTCCACAGATAGATTGGAAATCAAGTAGTTTACAATTTCAGAATGCAAATATGTGAATGTCTCTAATAGGGTACAAACAGGTGATTGTTGTTTCTCACACAATACTTGTTTGAGATTTGCTTCTCTTAAAGAATAATTTGTGAATGATTGATCCATGTAGGATTCTTTTGCAGAAGTTTATTACACCCTTAATTAGTGTAAAAGGCTGAATGACCAGAGTGCACATGCTATCTGATATCATGCATTAGTTTTTGTTACAATGCCCTTCCCACTGGCAACATAGTTCAATAATTACAGTTTTCTGATCTGTGGTGTTTTCTTGTTAAAATTTAATCCACCCTAATAACAAAGCAATGGAACTCTCTGTTACTTTTGAAGGTTAGAAAGCTTGATTGTTTTACCCATGATTTAAAGGAACATCAATGGGAAAAGTGATGATTGCTGTTGTTTCAGGGTTAATGATTACCAAATTCAGGCATCATTAAAAGGAAAAAAAGAAACTACTGGTACAACCATGAGTCTTGTCTTGTTATTACAGTAACATCAAGTAGGTGTGAAGAAATTTTGGAGAATTAAATGACTATAGAATGCTAGGCTAGTGAGATTGAGATGACACTCTTTATTGACAATCACAGTGTAGAAGACAAAAACAAGTTTTCCAGGGTCTGTACCTAAGGCCAGGGTTAGGGTCAGTCTACAGGGATGCCAGTTGTTGTAATAGGAGCGGCAGGGCTGCGTCCCCGGCACCCGGCCGCCCGCCTGGCTAGCTTATGCCCGAAATAATTACACGGAAACTGTATTCTATTAAACACTACCTGGCCCGGCTAGTTCCAGCTTCTTATTGGCTAGCTCTTACATATTGTTCTAACCCATTTCTAATATTCTATGTAGCCCATGAGCTGGCTTACCAGGGAGGATCTTAACCTGCGTCTGTCTGGAGCAGGAGAATCATGGCGACTCTTTTACTCAGTCTTCTTTTTCCCAGCATTCTCTTCTGTTTACTCCACCTACCTAATTTTCTGTCCTATGAGGGACAGTTTCTTTATTATTAACCAATGAAAGCAACAGATAAGATACAAGACCCACCTCCATCAGCCAGTGACATATGATGACCACAATAAATCTGCAAGCTGGGTATACTCTGAACCCCAGGAAGTTGTGAGGTCACTATCTCCCAGGCATATTGAAGAAAAGAGAAAAATCTATGAGCAATATTTAATGAAGATGAAATTAGTTTGTTTTTATTAGGGAAACAAAGCTTTAACAAATATATGATTCCAACTGATACAACCATTACAATAAGTGTTTACTTAGCATATCAGGATTACCTTATTATGATTGTTGATATTGTGCCCAGATTGCAACCCCCAGAGAGAGAGACCACCAGAGAGGCCCAGACTGTAATAAGCAAGGATTAATCAGCATAATACAAACGTGTTTGGAACTCATCTCTATCCCCTTTACAACAAGGTAGAGAGGAGTTGTATCTCTTCTGTGGGGTAAGCTTTTTAAAGGTGTAACTACAAAGAGAATCCTTGAAGATGCTTTGGCACGGGTACAAATGGGTTCCTTCCCATTCTGTTAAGTCAGCTTTTTCCTTGTTCTTAGAGCAAGGCCACTGTTCTTGAGTTAGGCCATATTTATCAGCCTGTACCAGGTGGCTGGCTGGCCTGAGGTAAGTGACCTTGTGCTTGGAATCTCCTGGTTGGGAGAGGGAAAGGCCACTATCTTCCTGGGAAAACATTCTGCTAGGAAATTTCTTCTTGCCCCTTTGAGAATAAGGGGTGAGAGTCCCACAGTTGAGAACTTAATTATAGCCAAGCCAAGATGCCTGACAAGTTTATTGTGAGCAATCAGACTTTTCTACTCTTATCAGAAATAGATTATAATGACAGTTGGTAGAATCATCATAATGGTGCCTGCCAGGACACAATGCTATTTGCTGTTATAATTTGTATAAAATATTAATGTCTAAGACTAGTTATCCTATCAAATTTCTATATGCTTTGTAGACTTCTAGAGATCATAAGGAAACAGAGGAAACCTGAAAGTTTCAGTGACACATCGAATGCTTCTTTTCCTCGAGAACTGAAGTTCATGCATTGATCCACAAGCCAAGGACTCTAATATGGAAACCTCTGACACATGTATTTCATAGTAAGTTGACTAGTCCACTCCACAATTTCCTGCAAAGTATCATAGGTCTAGCAAAAACAAGATTTTTACTTTTCCTATGCACATTAATTTAGCATGCTATAATTCTTTGTAATGATTCTACAGTATCAGTAAGTAGTGAGGGAGATGGAGCCAACTAACACTGTTACTTAGAGGAGTATTAGTAACAATAGAGCTGTAACTTAAAGTCTATGCATGGTGCATATGTTCAGTATCTCCAGGAAAAACAAAAGCCATTTTTTTCTCTGCCACTGATCTATGTGATGTTTGAAGTAGCATGAATAAGTTACTATTCAATATAGTGAAACTTAAGTGAAAGCTATGGCATAGCAACTTGCAAGGATGCTAGGAAAAGCATGGGTCATAATGCAGCCAAAAATCAGGGAAACAAAAATTAGATGAGGAGAGGAGTGGTTTCCATATTCTTTGTGGACTCCTTTTATAAGTCTATTACATTAACAACACCAATAGCAAATAATATCTGAGCTCTCCAGTTTTCAAACACAGTAATGATTCTATGTTAAATGTTGTACATATTTTCATTTTTTGTTTGCTTTATTAAGATTTACTTACATTTGATATTTGAAATATTTTTCATACATTTTTTTTTGATTTTTCGAGACAGGGTTTCTCTGTGGTTTTGGAGCCTGTCCTGGAACTAGCTCTTGTAGACCAGGCTAGTCTCGAACTCACAGAGATCCGCCTGCCTCTGCCTCCCAAGTGCTGGGACTAAAGGCGTGTGCCACCACCTCCCGGCTCATACATTATTTTTAAATCACAGTCTTACTGCCCAATTCCTACCTGATCGTTCCTACCTCCTTATTACTCAACTACACAAACTTTATTTATCTCTATAAAAATAAAACAAGTAGATGGCAAACAAAAGGATAAACCATGCATGCATACATGAAACATAGAGTTGCAACCTGCTGTAAAAGCAAATATTAACTGCTTATATATAAAAAAAGTATTTCAAGTTCTCGATTTGTATTTTTGAAATTTTCAGGTGCAATTATTATTAAAACTTGCCACCCAGTTTTGTCACCAAGAGAACCAAATGTCTCAGGTTGCAATTTTAGATTTAATTTGAGTGGAAAAAACTTAATGTTTCTACAGGGTCTTCACAGGTCTCAGGAAAAAACTACTTCCTCAAAAAGGATAAAATTTTGACCACAGCATTCTGAAGTTTGATACAATTGTTTTCTACTTCCTTCTTTTCCAGCTGCACTAGGTCTTTTCAAAGAAAGACCCTGCTTCATGAATATACAAATCATGTGAATCTATGATGTCTAATAATACAGGGCTATCCACACCTAACAACAACATTTGATCAGTGTCCTCTCCACAGTCACTGAGTACACAAGGTCTTCATTATGGGATGGAGCTGGAACATCCTCTTCCTGGTGGCAGCAGCTACAGGTAAGGGACTACTACCAAGTTCCAGACATGAAGATGAACCATGCACTCTCCTGACATATACATCCACTCTGCTTTTCTCTTTACAGGTATCCACTCCCAGGTACAGCTGCAGCAGTCTGGGGCTGAGCTAGTTAAGGATGGGACCTCAGTGAAGATGTCCTGCAAAGCTTCAGGTTACTCCTTCACCAGCTACTATATGCATTGGGTGAAGCAGAGACCTGGGCACAACATGGAGTGGATTGGATGGATTGGTGCTGGAAGTGGTAGTACTTACTACAACCAAAAGTTCCAGGGCAAGGCCACACTGACTGTAGACCAATCCTCCAGCACAGCCTACATGGAGCTCAGCAGTCTGACATCGGAAGACTCTGCAGTCTATTACTGTGTGAGACAGGCACAGTGTTGCAACCGCATCCTGAGTGTGTCAGAAACCCCGAAGGAGTAGAAATCTGCGTGATGGATATGACAGAACATATTAGCCTGGAAACTTGTTCAGAGCTAATCATTTTGACTGTGCCTTTGTCTCATCCTCACAGTCTTATAGTACCTTTGTCGACTTTTCTGAGAATTAAGTAATATTTATCCAAAATGTCCCCTAAAATACACTATACATTGATTAGATAAATCGTTATCAGTGACCAGCTCCATTGACATAATTCCTTAATGAACAACAACAAAAAAAAGACAAGCAATGTCAATATAATATTATATGAATATCTTTCAAATGTAAGAGAAAGGAACTTTTAATAGTGTAGCTGGCAATAAACTATTATATGAATTTGGAGAGTAAAATACAAATCAACAATATCAGAGCAAACAAAATCCCTTTACAAATTTCAGTTCAATGTACTTAATACCAAACCAAATAATTTGTGGGAAGTTGCACCCATATATTGGTGGGGAATCACTTTACCTATCATCATAAATTTAATTCTGTGCCAGATTAATGTGAAACTTTCGTATTAGTATTCCACCTGATTCTTGTACTCATAGAATTGAACCATGTGTTACAAAGGCCTCTCTCTGGTGTCTAATTAAATGTTTCAACTCTCAGATGCTGTTCTTACAAAGTAACTATGCCTTATGATGCAGGAGAAAGAATTTCTTTCTTTCCCTTATACCCTCAGAATCAATAGAGAGCAAATATATTTAATGAATGTCTTGAAGAAAAACCATATTACTTCTCAAAGTAAATAAAAATATGTTACATTACAGATGACTATGGTGTTAAACCACTAATATGTCTATGTTCATTTTTCAATATCTGCTCTGTTGGTATTCACAAACATCTCCATATTACAGCCCAAAAGATAAGCCATGTGGACATTTATAAAATGGAGTTTTACTACGCTTTTAAAAATGATACCATTGAAAGACCGCAGCTTAGCTGCTGTAATGCCAATTTGCAAGGCTTTCACACAAACATGTGTAAGTTCAAGGTAAAGTCGGTACTCCTAGGCGGCCAAAACAGGATATCTGTGGCCTAAGAGGGGAACGAACAGTTCTGGGAAAAACTACACGTGCCCTAGATAGGGCCAAGTCAGCTATTATTATCAGATCTTCCTGTCCCCGAGGAACTTGTCCCCAAGTGAACCCATCGCCTCATTAGAACTGACCAATGGGATTCCTGTAACCATGCATCTACTTCTGTATGCCTGCTCTGCCCGCCCATTTCCATATAAAAGAACCCCTGCCCAGCCTGAGGGCACGCAAGTCTTCCAAAGAGACTCTGACTCCTGCAGGAACCTGTGCATTGCTCAGAAAATAACCTCTTGCCATTGCAGCCAGTGGTCTCGACTGTTTCTTGGGCTCAGGGGTCTCCTCCTGAGGGAAGGACACCATGAAATAAACAGAGAACTAGATGAAACTAGGAAAAAATAATTCTTAATGAGGTACCAGAGAATCAGATTAACAAATGTGGGATGTATTTGCTAATATGTTTCCTACAGTTCCTGAATAGTTTGTGTCAGTAGTTCTCAAATATTTAACAGTTATTTTTTTTTTTCACCAACATATTTGTTTCTTCTATTGTATCTTCCTGAGATTCTTTTTTTTTTTTTTTAATTTCTCCATTGGTAAAGCTTCCCCGCTTAAATCCATAGGTTTGCCAAAGTATTTCTTCAGTTTGGGCTTCCTTAATTTATTTTAACTCCACTCTCAAATTTGTACTGGTTTTATTCATTTACCTATAATATTTCTTTATGTTTGCATAAGTTTCTCTAAGTGATTCATTCGTTTTCTCTTTAAAGAGGTCTATAATTTTCACAAAGGATAATTTGAATTTTTTTTTTTGCTTCATCTATGCTGAAAAACAGAGAGCTTGCTATAGTAGAATTACAGGCCTCTTGTAGAGACATGTTGTCCTGATTCTTTTTGATGGCATTTTTACAATGCTTTCTGGGTATCTGGAATTCCAAAGTTTGCAATTCTATGTGTTGATATCTGGTCTTGTCTTTGTTGGGTGGGTGTTTTGTACCTTGCTTACTGTTTCCTGTCATAAGAGAGTGTAAGTTTGTGTGTACTTGGTAGGAATTTCTTCTGGCATTCTGAAAGGTATGCCTACCTTTTCTAATTCTACTGTATTAAGTTTTCTTCCATCATTGTAATGTCTTCCAAGTTTTTATAATGAGTGCTATATAATCTTTTGAGTTTTGTTTTTATGTACATTATAAAACAGGATTAACATTTTATATGTGCAAAATTACATTTATTGAATTCCTTGTTTATTCAACTCTGCAACATTTGCGTGACTCTCTGTTGATCATTGTGAATGACATGTTTGATGGGAAAATACTGGCAATTTCTACAATGTTCTGGAGGACTTTGCATCAAAATTTATAAATAATTTTGCTGTACTTTTCACGTCTTCTTTTATAGGCATATATCACTCTTACAAATAAATTGCTTTATTATGACCCTTTCATACATGCCTTACTTTGTTCAAATATTCTCTATCACTACCTTTGAATGTTCTTCTACCTTGTAATTTTCCCAGCATTACTCTTTTTTTTTTTTTTTTGAAGTAGCACAAACACATTTATTTACTAACCAAAGGGAAGATCCCAGTTAAACCAACACTCTGACATGGGTTTCATGTAAAGTGCTGGTGATAAAGATGGTTGAACACAGTCATGAAAAATAAAACTGAAAAAAAAAAAAAAAGCAGTGCGGATATTTATGACCTGCTCATTGAACTGAGCTCATTCACTCCTGTCCGGGGCGGAGAGGCAATCCTCACTCCACCTTCTCATAGACCCGAGTGCAGGTGACATTGTTCATCACACAGTCCACCACCAGCTTTCCATCCTTCACTCTTCTGGTTATTGTGCTTTCCTGCCAGTCCCAGTTCTGGTGCTGGACCAGGGCACCGTCGGTGAAGGTACAGATGGTCTGAGTTTTTCTGCCATCGTCTGTAGTTTCATCAAACTTCTCTCCCAGCGTACAAGAAAACTGTGTCGTCTTCAAAGTGCTCTCGGTTTTAACGGTGATATTGTTGCCGTCACACGAAATGACACAGTCTGGTTTGGCCATGGCACCCATCTTCCTAAGAGCCAGCCCTACTCCTAGCTCCTTCATGTATTCCTCAAAGCCTTGGCTTTCCGTCAGGCGCCACCTCCCCTCGAGGTCCTTAATGCTGGCCATGGCGGGCGGGCAAGCAAGAAAGCAGCAGCAGGGAGAACGCGGTGGCGGGGCGCTGTCCCCAGCATTACTCTTAATTGATTTCACTTTGATGCCATTTTTTAGTTCTTGCTTACTCTCCTACATGTGATTAAACTGCAGAACTATCTTTAAAAATCTGAGTTACTTTTGTTTATATGTAGATATCAACTGAAATAACTTTTAGAACTGTAAAATTGCATTCTGCTTTTCATATATAGTTCTCATCATGCACATTGGTAACACTTTCACTATCCATCAATTGACTCATAACATGTTAGACTTCACACAGTGAACAGAGATGTAAAGAAAATGGGTTTCTATTATGAGCACAGTGTGATTCCTTTAGGATGTATTTTCCATAATTTAGTTGAAAAATAATTTTAAATAGGTTTAACTCTTATTAGCATGTGACAATCATAAAAGCTTTAAGGATCAGTTGTGATATTTGTAATCCAAGTTATGTACTGACAGTAGTTTTAAATCATTAATCCTATGTGCATTACTTTCTTATCGTTATCATCTGTATGTCTTTTGCTAATACAATAAAATAGTCTCACATTCACTTTGTTGTCTACTTTTCAAATCATGTCATATTAGAGAAAATTCATTACACATTTTATGAGACTACCTCACAGCACATAACTTCATATTCTATAATTCTTTTCATTTTTCTATAAATACCATGAACCTTTCATGTTAATTGCTAAAAAATTCATGTATATTGGGTGTCTGTTTATTATTAACCATTAGTGTTAGATTTTATGCCCTCTAACAAATATACTTATATAAGCACCATGAAAACTTCAACTCCCTGAAGCTAAGTGTATCAGGTTTCAGTTCAACACAAGGAGCAGGGAGAAGCAGAGTTTCTCAGGTGTTTGAAGATGATTGTCATATCACTTAATTTAATACTTTTGTATTTTTTCAGGCTACTACATTCACACATTAAAAGTCCATGGGATATGTCTGTGACAAAGTAGGATGAAAGAGGGAAGGAAGGGCCATAATCAGAAGATACAAAAGAAGCATTATGATGAACTCAGTCTCCATGGCTTCCTAACTGATAAGGGTTGAACAAGGCTCAAAAGCTGCTGAGTGCTGTGGAGCATGCAATGAGATACTGTATGTGCAGCAGGTACACAGGGAAGATAACGTATGGAAACTCTCATTTCAGCAATATTTCCTTTTAAATTGTATTCAAGCTATGTTTTGTATTGTATGTGGGGTAAACAGGGTCAGAAATCCCCCACTTGCCTCAATTTTGCTCTAAAGGGAAGGATCATCTTTCACTTCAGATCATCATGCACCATAGCTTGGAGAGATGAACAAAGAAGAGGACATCTTCTTGTTCACAGAGCAATGTCTGTATGGCATGGCCTAAACAAGTTTGGGATGAAGAAAATATCCCTGAAGTTTGTACCTCTAGATCTTCTAGAAAACTCAATCTCAATCATCTTGACTGGGGGCAGGGGATTGTTCTGATCTCTGCCCTTCTCTTACCTCTTACAGAGGCTCCCTTATTTAAAAGAACCCCCTTAGAGTCTCAGGCTGAAAACTCAGCCTTGATTGGTAAGTCCAAATCTCCTTCTCAAAGGAGCCTCCATCAAAAAGTGTATGTCCTGGTAATGTTTCTCTGCCTGGTGTCTGTTCAATCTGGTGTCTGTTCAATGAAGTGAGTGTCACAGGGTTTGAGGAAAGGGAACTGGGCATGTGGCTGATAGTATGTGTAACTTGTACTTACGTTCAGAGTTTTCAGTTGCTCTCTACAAGGCATAGATAACTACAGGAGTCTGGTCTGTCCTGATAAAACCTTCATAGATCCTATCCCTCTAATGCACTCTCTGTAGATTCTCTGAAAAAAAAAAAAAAACTATCATTTTAACTGGGTCTAATAGCATCCAAGCAAGGATGAGAACATGCTAGTGTTAAACAACTGTTTTATGGACACAACATTTTTAATTGGAATTTCAAATCCTGAGTTACTGTTAATTGGAATATGTACAATAATGAATTGCTTAAAATCTGAACAACCTGCCTTTGTATTACTGTGACAATAACAGGGAAAGGATACTTCAGTGTTAATTCATACACAAAGCTGCCTGCAAAGAAACACAGGAACAAAAGAGACAATTAAGAAACCCCAAGGCTGCTCAGAACTAGTAGCCATGCCTTAGATCATAGGAGGTTAAGGACTGACCCAGGTGCTTTCTCACAAACATGTTTATGGCTGTTTAAATGTTAGAACATGTGGTTTCCCCTTCCTGCTCAAGCAATCCTCTAGGGACCCTTTGCTATGTACACTTTATGGCAATTACTGTTCATTTAATTTCTAATAAACATGCCACTGTTTCCCCATAAATCTAAGATATCCATTTTCTACTTTCTATCCAATCTAATAAACATAAGAATAAATGTTAACATGTTTTTTTAACAAATAGTTGTAATTCTAAGAGTTGGTCAAGGTTAAGTAGTTCAGTTAGAAATCTCAGGAAACTCTAAATTAGAAAACCATTCTCATTTTTTCTCACATGTGGAGGAAAGATTCACCCTCGGGAATAAGGACAATAAACTGGTAAGAAACAGGTTGTTTATTGAGAGTTCTTATCAGGAGTTCTTTTGACTTGCGAGAGGTGGATCTAATTTGATACCCTGAAGCTTATAAGAATATTTTTTATTTTATTTTATTTTATTGATTTTCATTGTGCTCTACATTTTTCTTTTGTCCCCTTTCTGCCTCTCCACTCAAATTCAATCCTCTCTCAAGGTCCCATCCTCCTAATTTACTCAGGAATTTTTTTTTTATTTTACTACTTTCCATGTAGATTAGATCTATGGGTTCTCTGGGACTGTGATTAGTAGGCCTTTTTTTTCTTTATGTTTAAAAACCACTTAAGAATTTTTTTTAGTTTATAAATAGAGGCAGAAATTTTAGAGATGCTACCTGTGAGAATCTGAGTATAACTGACACCAGTGATCTCATAGAGCATTATTAGGAGGTTGTTGTTGTTGTGTGTGTGTGTTGGCGTGGTCTTGTTGGAGAAATTATGTCAGTGTTTTGGCAGCTTTTGAGGTTTCATATGCTCAGAATATTGCCCAGTGTATCAGTCAACTTCTTATTGGCTGCAAGAAGATGTAGAATTTTCAGCTACTTCTCTAGCACATCTGCCTACATGCGACTATTCTCCCTGTCATTATGATAATGTGATGTGAGATTCCTCTTTGTATGTTGTGAATACATTTCATTACCATTGGTTAATAAAGAAGCTGCTTTGGACACATGTCAAGGCTGATAGAGCAAGGTGGTAATTCCAAGCAGAGAAGGAGGAGAAAAGAAGGCAAAGTCAAAGAGACACCATGTAGTTGCTGAAGGAGGTAGACCCACATAAACATATGAGTAAACCATGAGCCTTCTAAAATATAAAATATTAGGTATTGATTAATTTAAAATGTAAGAGTTAGTTAATAAGAAGTCTAAGCTAATAGGCCAAGCAATGTTGCAATTAATATAATTTCTGTGTGATTTTTCAGGTCTAGTTGGCCAAGAAATGGAAAAAACAAAAAACTCTGCCTACAAATTGATGCAACAACATGGTGCAGCTATATCCACATAAAATCTGACTGACTTAGAATTTTCTTGAGTGGGCTCAGTTTGCTAGAAGCAAGAAGAGGCATGGTTCCTTTACAAGAAGGATTCCTGATTCAGTGATATCAACAAAAACTGTGCAGTGTCTTCAAGAAGGCTTCCTGGTTCATGCTAGTTGCACTAACAGCTCTGACTCTTTAACCCAGTACTTGAATTTTTTTTTTTTTTTGAGCAGTGTGATGCAATTTAATTGATGCCAGCATGAGCCGACTGCTTACCAGAGTTGAGGTGGTGAGCATAGCTCCAAATCTGGCATTCCCAGAGCTGGTGGTAAATATACATCCACTATATTACAAGGCTGAGTGAGATGTGAAGCCAACATCCAGGGCCACTGTGACCAATATGTTTATCATATAAAAAGTGTTCCTGATCAGACAATAATTACAGATATGTAGTAAAGACAAATTCAGACAGAAATAAATCTCTGAATGGGTCACAGTGAGTTTAAAAATTATATGTAGGTTTGAGAAAAACAAAAAAAAAAGTGTATAAAAATAAAGCAAAGTTTTTAAAGAGACAGTGTACAGATAGTCAGAGATTAAAGGAGTTAAGAAAAATTAGCCAGGTAAAGATGGGATATACATAAAGACTCAGAATTATTTATACTTTTGTGTTTTCTTTGAACTTTTTAACTATTGAGAGATATTTGATTATGGAGTCTGCTAAACTAAGACAACATATATATGTTGCTTTGAAAAAGAGGTTCTGGTTTGTTTCTACAAAGGACAAGAACCAGTGTATTCTTTCCAGACTAATGTGATTTCATGGGCTTAGACTGAAAAGGTGTTCATAAAACCCCACAAACACATCAGCCAACAAAAAGCAGAAACAGTTTTTAGAGAACAATGCTGAAATTCCCAAATGTTTGAATAAATGTTAGCTATTATTTAAATGGACATATGATATATAATATATTTAAATAATATATATAATATATTATATAAAATGATTATATATAATCATATATGTGATTAAGGTATTGTGTTTGTGCAGCTCATTTAAAAACGTAATATATAATTAACAAATACAGGTTAGTATATAGTCATCTATAGCTGTCAAAGCTGTTGTCATGTTAGTTAGATTTTCTAGATATACAGAGATATATTTCAATTAGATAGGATTTTTCAAGCCTTTCAAAGACTAACAGAATATGGTATTTAAAATATTTTAAGAACTTAGGAATTTTCATGACAGTGAGACTCATCTACTCCTGGCAGCACCAATTATTTCAAGAGGATAGTGGGCATCAAAGAGGCTCCTTCTGGAGTTTGTTAGCAATTTAGGAAAGAAACTGCTATTGCCTGGAATGTTTGATGGTATGCTGCTTGAACTGGACATTCATGGCCCACAGAAAAATTACTGGAGAGCTTGCATAAAAGTGAGACATTCCTTCAGGGCTCCTGCTGCATGAAAGAACTGCCAGACACTTTGCAGTACACAGCAAAAAGCATCTGATGAACGTTGTCTTTACAAGGCAAAAGACACCTTCAAATTTATTTCTTCACTAAAAGTTCTGCCAGATATTATGGGCCTACATAGTGAAGATGGATATCCCAGATTTAGAGAAGTGTGGGTGACTGTATAGGATGCAAGATGCCTCTGTCAATTCTAGAGATTTAGAAGTTACTTACAATACAATTCCTATTAATTTTGGTAATACTATATCCTTCTGAAGTCTTTGTTAGATTTGAAGAATAGATACTTATAATTATAGTTTTCCTTAGTTATGGTAAAAGATAAAGTAGGTAAAAATATTGTAAGTGTAATTGTTGCTTGATACCTGTTATGTTATACACAATTTTACTTTGTTAAAGTTAAAACATTCCTTTTTATTTAGACATAAAATGGGGAGGTGTTGTGGGATTCTCCTCTGCATGCTTTGAATATGTTTTATTACCCTTTGTTAGTAAAGAAGATGCTTTGGGCCCGAGACAGGGCAGAATAGAACAAGAGAGGACTTCAAAGCAGAGATAGAGGAGAAAAGGAGGCAGAGTCAGAGAGATACAATGTAGCTGCCAAGGAAGACAGATGCCTGGAACCTTAGCAGTTAATCAAGATCCATGTGGTAAAACATAAAAGAATAGGAATGGTTTAATTTAAGATTTAAGAGTTAGTTAATAAAATATCTAAGCTTATAGGCCAAGCAGTGTTAAAATTATTACAGTTTATGTGTGATTTTTCAGATCTGAACAGCTTGAAAATGAATGAGCAATCTCTGCCTGCAATAATGGACTAACCTTTAAAACTCTAAGTGAGCCACACCAATTAAACATTTTTTTAAATAAAAGTTTCTGTGGTCATGATGTTTCTTCACAGCAACAGAAACCCTAAAACAGACTAAAATTGGTTTCAGAAATGGGGTATAGCTTTATAGGATAGGCCATAGTTTTGATCACACGAATTGGACTTAGGAACAAGAAAGCAACAACATAAATATCTGTTGAATTTGCTCAAGAAAGAAAGAGATTTACAAACTTGATGATCATGGATTTTGATGAAGATAAGTTTCTGAGATTTTTGATTACCATGAGAAAAAAATATTAGTGGGAACAAAAAGAGGACAGCATGTTGATTTGAGCATTAGAAAAAGTTAGTGGACATTGCAAATTAAAATTAAGCTATAAATACTGTTGATACAATTTCTATGCAAATATCTAAAGTGAGAAAAATAATTTAGAAATAACATTAATAGTGGATTTGTGTTGCAGTTTCTAATATAGAATCAGTTTGACCACAATATGTACATATGGTTAGTATATTTAGTGATTAAAAACATTTGATAAAAAAAATTGATTACAACATATACAGATTATTGAGGCATATAACAAAGAGCAAGTGCAATCTTTTTTGTGGAACATGTAATTTTTTTAAAAATAAATATGTTTCTTGTTCTTTAGAAGAGCCACCTGTAAAACATTTACAGGCAGCGACCTCTGCTTGAGCAGTCATGAAGCACCAACCTCTAGAACAGGTACAAGGGAGCCACTATTGAGGAGGCAGGTCCTAACTAGAGACCTCTGTGGCACCAGGCGTGAATCAGTGACCTCTGATGTGGCAGGCCTTAGCCAGTGACCTCTGCCAGAGCAGATCCAAGGCAGCAACCTCAGCAGAAATAGCTCCAAGCAACAAACTTCCATGGGAGCAAGCCTGAATGATGACTGCCAGTTTCACACACACACACACACACACACACACACACACACACACACACACACACAAGAGAGAGTAATTAACAACCTCCAGGAATACGGAGTGACCAATGAGGTGACTGGAATCATGGACATGACTACACCACAAGGAGCAATCATCTTAACCTTGGGACCTCTGGTACCTGGAATATTGGTACCAGATAAACAGACAGTCCCAACTAAAACAATCAGAAGAAAAGATGGAGACAAGGTAAGAACACATGCAATATGACAAAGAGCAACACACACAATAAAAGCTAGCAGCTCTACAACATCAAGACTTGAAAAACCAAATATAGATGGAGCAGAAGAAAATGACCTAAAAATAACTTTAGGAGAATGTTTGAGACCTTTAAATAAAAAATGAAAAATTCCCTCAAAGAAATGGAGGAAAAGACAAGTAAAAATTGGAAAAAAAAATCAACAAATCACTTAAATAAAAAAAGAAAAAGCAATCAAACAAATAAATGATACTGTTCAACACTTAAAAACTGAAACAGAGAAAATAAAGAAAACACAAACTGAGGGAATTATAGAAACAGAACTTATGATAAAATGATCAGTAACCATAAATACCAGTATAAACAGCAGAATATAAGAGATGGAAGAGAGAATCACAAGTGCTGAAGACATAATAGAGAAAATAGTCTCATTATCAAAAAAGGACATTAAATATAACAAAAGCTTAACAAAATATTCAAGAAATATGGGACATCATGAAAAAATCAACCTAATAATAGTAGGTATAGAAGAATGAAAAGTCCAACTCAAAAGCAAAGAAAATATATTTAACAAAACTATAGAAGAAAACTTTCCCAACCTAAAGAAACATATGCCTATGAAGATACAAGAAGTTTGCAGAATACCAAATGGAGTGGATCAAACATTCCTCTCCTCACATAATAATTCAAACACTAAACATACAGAATAAAGAAAGAATATTAAGAGCTGCAAAGGAAAAAAGGCCAAGTTACATATAAAGGAAGACCTATCAGAATTACCCCTGACTTCTCAATGGAAACAATAAAAGCAAGAAAGACCTGGTCAAATATTATGGAGACACTAAAAGCCCACAGACGCCAGCCCAGACTACCATACCCAGCAAAACTTTCAATCACCATAGAGGGACAAAACAAGGTATTCCATGACAAAACCAGATTTAACCAATACCTAGTCACAAAGCACTAGAAAGAAAACACCACTTATGTCCTCCCTACTTCCCCCAGAGCCATACTCCCAATTTTGTCAGTTGATCTTATCTATTTCCCCTTGCCAGGTGGATCTATGTGTGTTTTTCTTAGGGTACACCTTGTTACTTAGCTTCTCTAGGATTATAAACTACAGGCTCAATATACTTTGCTTTACAGCTAGTATCCACATGTGAGTGAGTACATACCACATTCATTTTTCTGGATCTGTGTTACATAACTCAAGACATTTTTTTCTAGTTCCATCTATTTGCATGCAAATTTCAATATGTCATTTTTTCTGCTCAGTATTACACTAATGTTTAAATGTGTCATATTTTCTTTATCTATTCTTTGATTGAGGGGCATCTAGGTTGTTTCCAGGTTCTGGCTATTACAAATAATGCCACTATGAACATACTTGAACAATTGTGGTTATAAGTATGTTTGAACGTCTTTTGAGCATATTCCCAAGAGTGGTATTTCCGGGTCCTGAGATAAGTTCATTTCCAATTTTCTGAGACACCATGATACTTATTTCCAACATGTTTGTACCAGTTTGCATTCTCATGAGCAATGGATGAGTGTGTCCTGTACACCACACCCTCTCCAGTATACGTTGTTACTAGTGTTTTTGATTTTGGCCATTCCGACAGGAATAAGATGGAATCTCAGAATTGTTTTATTATTCATTTCTCTGATGGCTAGGAATATTTAGTGTTTCATTAAGTGTCCTTCAGCCATTTGAGATTCATCTGTTGAGAGTTCTTTTTTTAGGTCTGTACTTGTTTTTATTGGAGTATATGTTCTTTGATGTCAAGTTTCTTGAGTACTTTTTTATAATTTGGAGGTCAGTCTTACGTCTGTTGTGGGGTTGTTGAAGATCTTTTCTCATTCTGTAGGTTACTGTGTTGTCTTGTTGACCATGTCCTTTGCAGAAGCTTCTCAGTTATAGAAGGTCCCATGTAATAATTGTTGCTCTCAATGAGAACAATTTAGAAATTGGTGTTATGTGCCCATGCATTGAAGGCTACTTCCCACTTTCTCTTCTATCAGGTTCAGTATGGTCAGAATTATATTTAGGTCTTAATCTATTTGGACTTGAGTTTTTTCCCCCCCATGGGGATAGACATGGATGTATTTTCAGTCTTCTTGATAACATCCAGTTATGCCAACACCATTAGTTGAAGACACTTACTTTTTCCATTATGCAATTTTAGTTTCTTTGTGAAAAAAAGAGGTATTTATAGAATGTGGATCTAGGTCTTTAATGTCTAGGTCTTTGATTCAATTCCATTGTTCATCTTCTCTGTTTTTATAAAGCTGTTTTCATTAATTTTTTAGGTATGTGGGTTTTTAATGTAGTAGTTTGGAATAGGGCAAATATTTCTAGTTCTGTAGGAAGGTTTTGATCTCCATAGATTTTTCTCTTCTATTTAACTCTACTGAAAAAGAAAAGAAAAAGAATCATAGTTCACTCTGGTTTAACTCCCTTCTTCTTCTTTCACTTTTCTTAACTGGACATGAAAAATGTTCATCATAACAGTATAACTGAACTTTCATATATCGCTTTAGGTTGAATAATTTTGCTTTTATCCATTTTTCTTACATATACTTATTTCTATTCCTTTAATCTTCTTTTGATTCTTTGTGCCCATGGAAGTCAAAAGAGGACATTAAGTCTCTGGGTGCTGGATTTACATGTGCCTGTAGGCCCCTGATGTGGGCGCTGTAAACTGAACCCAGGTCCTCTGGAAGGGGAGGCAGCAAGGCAGCTTAACTATTTATCCATCTCTCAAACTGATTCTCTCACTTTGAAAATGATTCCCATATTCTTTTTTTAGATCTTTCTCTTTTTTGATATTTTTTTATTAAAAATTTCCACCTCCTCCCCTCCTCCTATTTCCCTTCTCCTTCGTCCTCCCCCTCCTCATTTCTCTCCAGTCCTAAGAGAAGTCAGGGTACCCTGCCCTGTGGGAAGTCCAAGGTCCTCCCCCCTCCATCCAGATCTAGGAGGGTGTGCATCAAAACAGACTAGGCTCCCACAAAGCCAGTACATGCAGTAGAATCAAATCCCAGTGCCATTATCATTGGCTTCTCAGTCAGTACCCATTGTCAGCCACATTCAGAGTCACATATTCATTCAGTCCCAGTCCTGCTGGCCTTGGTGAGTGCCCATTAGATCAGTTCCATGGTCTCTCTGGGTGGTGGTTTTCATTACTGTAGCTCCATAATAGAGCTTGAAGTCAGGGGTTTTAATGGCTCTAGAATTTCCTTTATTGTACAGAATTATTTTAAATATCCTGTTTTTTTTTCTATATGAAGTTAATTATTGTTCTTTCAAGTTCCTGAAGAATTGTTTTGGGATTTTGATGGGGATTAGATTGAATCTATAGATTGCTAGGTAGGAATGCCATTTTTACTGTGTTGACCATACCTATTCAAGAACATGAGAGATCATTCCATTTTCTGACATCTTCTTCTACTTCTTTCTTCAAAGATTTAAAGTTCTCAATGAACAGGTCCTTCACTACTTTGGTTTGTGTTACTCCAAGATAATTTATGTTGTTTGTATTTATTGTTAAAGGTGATGTTTCTCTGATTTCATTCAGTTTCTTTAAGATTTGTATATATGAGGGTTACTGAATTTTTTGAGTTCATCTTGTATCCTGTCATGTTACTGAAGGTATTTACCAGCTGGAAAAGTTCCCTAGTAGAATTTTTGGGCCACTTATGTATACTATCATGTCATTTGAAAATAACAAAAGCTTGCATTCTTCCTTTCTAAGATGAATCCACTTGGTCTCCTTTTGTTGTCTTGTTGCTCTTGAAAGAACTTCAAGAACTATGTCAAATAGATATGGAGAGAGTAGATCTTGATCCTACTTTTAGTAAGATCACTTTGAGTTTCTCTCCATTTAATTTGATATTGTTTGTTGACTTGCTGTATATTGCTTTTATTATGTTTAGATATGTTCCTTGTATCCCTGATCTCTCCAAGACCTTTATCATGAAGGGGTGTTGGATTTGGTTGAATACTTTCTTAGCTTCTAATGAAATGATCATTTTTTCAGTTTATTTATATGGTGGATTACATTTATAGATGTTCATATGTTGAACCATACCTGAATTTCTGGAATGAAGCTAGCTTGATCATGGCCATGATATTTTTGATGTGTTCTTGGATTTGGATTGCCAGTATTTCATTGAGTATTTTTACATCTAAGTTCATGAGTGACATTAGTCTGTAGTTTTCTTTCTTGGTTGAGTCTTTGTGTGATTTTGGTATTATGAAAAATGTTTGGCAATTTTCCTTCTGTTTCTATTATGTGAAACACTTTGAGGATTATAGGTATGAGCTCTTCTTTGAATTTATGCTAGAAATCTGCACAGAAAACATCCAGCCCTGGGCCTTTTTTGGTTGGGAGGCTTTTGACGACATATTCTATTTCCTTGCATGTTATAGGTCTTTTTAAACTGTTCTGGTCTTGATTTAATTTTGGTATATGATACCTATTCAGAAAATTTTCCATTTCTTTTACTTTTTCCACTTTTGTGAATAACAGGTTTTTGTTTGTAGTATGACCTAATGATTCTCTGGCATTCCTCAGTGTCTGTTGTGAAGTCTCCATTTTCATTTTTGATTTTGTTAGTTTGGATGTTCTCTCTCAGCATTTTGATTAGTTGGACAAAGTTTTGTCTATCTTGTTGATTTAATCAAAGAATCAGCTCTTTGTTTCATTGATTCTTTGTATTGTTTTCTTTGTTTCTATTTTATTTATTTCAGCCCTCAATTTAATTATTCCCTGTCTTCTACCCCTTGGTGAGTCTGCTTCTTTTGTTTTAGAGCTTTCAGGTGTGCTGTTAAGTCACTTTTGTGAACTTTCTCCACTTTCTTATGTAGGCATTTGATGTTATGAACTTTCCTCTTAGCACTGCCTTCATAGTGTCCCATAGGTTTGGGTACCTAATACCTTCATTTTATTGAATTCTAAGCCTTTAATTTCTATCTTTATTACGTCCTTGTACAGGGGTGGTTCAATAGAGTGCTGTTTGATTTCCCTGTGTTTGTGGGCTTTCTTAAAATAGTGATGCTCTTAAATTCTAATTTTAAACCATGATGATCTGATAAAATACAAAGGGTTGCTCCAATATTTTGTATCTGTGAAGGTTTGCTTTGTTACCAAGTATGTGGTCAATTTTAGAGACAGTTTCATGAGCTGCTGAAAAGAAGGTATATTCTTTTGTGTTTGGATACAATGTTATGTGTTATATGTCTATCAATTCCATTTGAAACATGACACCTGTTAGTTCTCTTGTTTCTCTGTTAAATTTCTGTCTGGTTGTACTGTCCATTGAGGAGAGTGGGGTGTTGAAGTATCTACTTATAATGTGTGGGTTTTTATATGATATTTATGCTTCAGTAATGTTTCTTTTACATATGTGGATAATCTTTTATTTGGGTCACAGATATTCAGGATTGTTTCTGTCATGAGTATAAAGTGTCCTCCTCTATCACTTTTTATTGATTTTAGTTTGAAGTCTATTTTGATAGATAAAAGGATAACTACACCCACTTGTTTCTCACATAAATTTGATTGGAAAATCTTTTCCCAACCTTTTACTCTGAAGTACTATTTGTCTTTGAGGTTGATATGTGTTTCCTGTATACAGGAGAAGACTGGATCCTGCTTTTGTATCCATTCTCTTAGCCTGTGTCTTTTTATAAGTAAATTGAATCCATTGATATTAAGAGATATTAATGACCAGTGATTGTTAATTCTTGTTATGTTTTTGGTGGTAGTGGGTGTGCTTCCCTTCTTCGCATTCCTTGGTGTGAGGTTCTTTGTTGCCTGTGTTTTTGTGGGTGCAGTTAGATTCCTTGGGTTGGGGTTTTTCTTTAAGTACTTTCTGTAGGGATGGATTTGTGGATATTTATTATTTAAATCTGGTTTTCTCATGGAATATCTTGTTTTCTCCATAGACAGTGATTGAAAGATTTGCTGGGTATAGCACTCTGGGCTTGAATCCATGGTCTCTTAATGTCTGCAGTACATATTCCCAGGACCTGCTGGCTTTCATGGTTTCCATTGAGAATTTGGATATAAATTCTGATAGGTCTACCTTTATATATTATTTGACCTTTTTCCTTTGCAGCTCTTAATATTCTTTTTTTATTCTATATGTTTTGTTGTTTTGACTATTATACAGGGAGGGAACTTTTTTATTATTTTTTTAAAATATAATTTTTTATTGAAAAAAAGATTTCCGCCTCCTCCCCGCCTCCCATTTCCCTCCCCGTCTCCCTTTT
>NW_026068278.1:482569-485971 GCF_014885135.2 Alexandromys fortis | reverse complement strand
GAGGGTGCCGGGCTCTCTTACTGGGGACCTTGAGGCTCACTGCTCTGGGTGGGTAGCCTTGGAATAGGAGCTTAAAGTAGGAGCTTAAAACTGTTGTTGAGCACTGGTCCTAGCATACAGCAGGGCAGGGTTGGGGGTGGGTTGCTGGATAGTGGTAAGAAAGACAGCCCTGCAGAAGGAGCTGGGGGAGGGGGGGTTTGTGCTCTCTTCTGGGACTATTGCCCCTGGATAGCACACACTCACCCGTCCAGATGGAACTCTTCAGCACCTAAACAGGGCCGCCTGGTAGTCCAGTGATCCAGGGACAGAAGGAAGAACTGGGCAGGCAGTGCAGAATCCAGGAGAGCACAGGAGCCCCTGGAGCCCAGGCTGAGGGTGCCGGGCTCTCTTAACTGAGGACCTTGAGGCTCACCGCTCTCGGGAGGGAACTTTTTTGATCCATTCTATTTTATGTTTTGTAAGCTTTTTGTACCTTCATAGGGATATCCTTCTTTATGTTGGGAAAGTTTACCTCTATAATTTTGGTTGAATATATTTTCTGTGCCTTTGATGTAGAGTTTTCCTTCTTCTATTCCTTTTCATCTTTGGCTTGGTTTTTTCATGATATCCCAGATTTCCTGGATGTTGCATGTTAAGAATTTATTAGATTTGATGTTTTCTTTCCTCAATGAATCTATTTCCTCTATAGTATCTTTAAGACCGGAAATTTTCTCTTCCATCTCTTGTATTCTCTTAGCTATGCTTACTTCCATAGTTCCTATTTTTACCCAGATTTTCCATATAATGAACTTCCTTGGTTTGTGTTTTCTTTATTTCTTCTATTTCATACTTCAAGTTTTATTTTTTTTTATTTTTTTTTTCATACTTCAAGTTTTAAACTGTTTGTTCCTTCTTGGTTTTCTTTGAGAGATTTGTTAAGTTCTTCCAATTTTTGTTTGTCTTTTTTTCATTCTTTAATGGAGTTTTTCAATTTTCTTTTTAAAGTTCCCCATCATCTTCATAAAATTACATTTAAAATTGTTTTCTTTTGCTTCTTCTTGGTCAGGAGAATCAAGTCTTCCTGTTGTATGACCACTGGATTCTTGTGTTACCATGCTGCTTTTTAGGTTGTTGGATGAATTCTTGCATTGACACCTACCCATCTCTTTCTCCAATTGATGCTGGCAGTGTCTTTGCATCTTGGTCTAATCCTTGTCTGTGGCTTGGAAACTGATCATAGTCTACTGTGTGCTGTCACTTTCTGTGTCTCAGGGGTTTTGGAGCAGCCTACATCTTGGTCCTCTCTGTGTAGTAGCAGGCTGTGTTGCAGTGTTCTGCTGAGGTCACAGGGGGATAAAAGGGTTTGGGGGCATGGTGAAACTTGTAGCTTTCAGGGTCCAATGGATGGGCTAGGGGTATTAGTGCAGCCTACCTGCAAGACACTCTCCTGTTGGATGGCTAGAGAAGTTGAAGGTAGGGGAGGGACCCAGAGTTTTTTGCTCTGGAATGCAAGACCTAACGATTGGGGTGTCCCGCAGGGTAGCTGGTCACTCTCCTCTTGGTCCTCTCTGTGTTGTAGCAGGCTGTGTTTCAGAGTTCCACTTAGCTGTAGGGGAATAGCTTGGTTTGGGGGTGAGTTGTAGCTTGTAGCTTGCAGTGTCTGATATATGTCTTCTTATGACACATTTTTGGCCCTTTTTTCACATTTTTACAAATGCTACATTGATTGAATCTTCTGTACTGGTAACAAAAATATTACAATTACTAAATTTTGAGCCATGTTCATGTCATGACATATTTTCTTTAATTCTAACAATATTACAATATCCAACAGGAGACACTCTTCTATTCTGAGGGCAAGCCCAGATCTCCTTATATAGAAGGAAGATGTACAAATAGGTTCTTCTGCTTTGGGAATCATTCCAGCATGAACCCAGGAACTAATCCCCAGACTCCTAAGTTTTCCCATTAAGTGGCCAGCACTGAACACAGACCTGTCAACATGAAGTTGGTCTCAGCCGACTTTTCCTTGTTGTTATCCTGAAAGGTAATTTATGAAGAAGTGATGGTAATTGTATGAATAGACAGACGTAAGTTAGAGGAACGTTGGGAATGCATGGCAGTTTACTCACATGGATTCTCCGTGTTGCTGGATGTCCACTCTGTGCTGTAGCAGTTAGGGTCTAGGGTGGGTTTAATGAAACCCAAAATGTCATTGAGGCTTTCCTGTGTGTCTTCTGGACACACCTTAACTATCCATGATAAGAATTGGGTTCATGATGTTTATGGGAATGGCATGGAATATATTGGAGTATTTTGCCCTAGTGGCATTACAAACTGCAGAAATTTCTTGAAGGAGCATATACCCATGCATTACTGTGCAAGAAACACAAAGAATGGATGTTACTATGAACTCTGATTCAAAACTTCCTACAGTATGGTAAGAACAGTTGGGGAATCACAGAAAACATTAAATTCATTGGCACTACAGGGCAGAAGTACAGGGACATGAAAGGAAACAATATTTTATGTCTGATCTACCACTCCAAAATACCTGAATACTTAAAAATTTCTTTTCTTTTCTGAAATTTCTATTCAAATAGAAACTGCACTAACATCTAAAGAAGACTCAGAGCATCTCACAGGCTAGATGTGAATCTGAGCTCCAGAGTAAATTTCTGAGGATGATAATGAACTATATAGAGTATGTTACCCAATACACAGAATAGAATTTCACTGACTTTCTAGTTCTAGCTGTACTGATATCACAGTGGACATCAAGGTGATACAAATTAAAAAAAGAAAAAGTCAAAGCATCATCATTCACAAATCATATGATAGTATGCATAAATTCTACAAAAGAACTTCCATTGCTGATGAATACGTTCAGCAAAGTGGTGGATAGAAGATTAAACTGAAAATAAAAAATAAGTAGCCCTCATATATACAACACTAAACAGGCTGAAAGAAAATTGTTCTACTCATTACACCACCAAAGCTGTGAGGATTTACTTAGAAATCATAGTAGACATAGGACAAATTTCCTCAAAACATCACTATTGGACATGATCAATGCCCTGCCCCTTGAGATACTTAGGATTCTTAAATTATTGAACCACTCAGTACCCACTGATATGGCCCCCTTAAAGGTAAAAATTCCTATTTCATTGCTTTTCCTCAGTATTTTGAAGGATATCCCTTTGCCAGAAGACCTTAGAGCATAGATTTCAAATATGTAATGAAGAAAGCAGGAGTAAAACCTTAGGGATGGAACCACATGTCCTGAAGGCTTAAGTCACGAACAAGGCCACACCAGTTTGGAGTTATGATTAATAGGGTGTTATTTATTTAAAGGGGAAAACTTACAGATCACCGTCCCAGACAACAGCCATCTGCACAACCAGGAAGGGAGTCTAGTCTCCG
>NW_026068278.1:470806-475166 GCF_014885135.2 Alexandromys fortis | reverse complement strand
GTTATTTACTTAAAGGGGAAAACTTACAGATCACCGTCCCAGACAACAGCCATCTGCACAACCAGGAAGGGAGTCTAGTCTCCGGCGGAGCAGGAAGTGAAGAGAGCGAGCAGAGGAAATAGCCGCTTTTTTAAAGGGAGAGAGACCACGCCCCAATGGGCTGGTATCACAGCAGCTATTGGTTGGAGGGGCGGAAGGACCTCCCGCAACAATGTCCCTTTGAGCCTGTACATTGACTGAATAGTACTCTGAAAAACATCCTGGAAAATCAGAACTGAGATGATTTTCAGCTTCCATTTGAAAAATTGTGGTGAACTTCCTACTTTCTGTCTACACATTATAGCACCAAGTCTTTAAAAAACTAAGCTTCACCATCATCTGTTTCTTCTATTATATGGACTGTGCTCACAATGTTGGTCAGTGGCATTGGTTGGTCATCCATATATATTATTTTGTTTCTCACTTCCTCCTTGAGCAGGGTCCTCAGAAAAATATTAGTTTTATTGCCAGAGCCCTTTGCTAAAGATTACATCCAATGACTACACAGATCCCCACAATAATAACAGTGCTATTAATGAATTGTGACTGAATTTTGAGTTTCATTAACTGTATTAATCCTCTTGTTTCCAGTTAATTATATTTTTAATTCAGTTTATTCATATTGACAACAAATACAGAGAAGGAATGTTTACTATCTGTGCTTTCTTTCCTAGAAATCTGTGTTGATCCCCTGTTGTTACATTCCCCCTAGATAAGGACAGGTGAGCATGGTAAAACTTTCATGACTGGATCTGAGGCAGGGTGTCAGTTGGTCAGAATTGTGGAAGTGTGTATGAGTGTAGAAGCATACATAGGTAAAGGAGGTGTATGGATCATAGATTATCATGTACAGGTAAAATAAGAAAGTAGTTCATAAATTAGCATGCATATGTAAGGGAGGTGATTCTAACAGTGGGTCACCAGGCATAGGTAAAGGGTAGGAAAGGAGGATAGGAAGAGCATGTCTTTGAAAATGTAATATTAAATTTTGTTTTGTTGAAAATTAGACACAAACTATCAAAAGCTAATTTCTGTTCAATTATTTTGGATGCCTTAGCTCATCAAAAACTTCTTTTAAGTAAGGGGCCAGATTAGCTTTTTCCCATGCACCCTCTAATCCATTTCTATTCCTTTATATAAGTAGCCAATATGCAGAAACATCTTCTACCATGGACTCTTGGTGCTACCTTGGCCTGGGACTCAGATAGGTAATTTTGATTCTCCTTTCAACCCTGCTTTATGATCTTTACAGTCTCACCTGAATCTTTTCTCCTCACATCAGGCATGTACTTTTGGGTTCTGACCGAGTTCTTCACCATATCACTGGGTTGTTTGAAGATAGGCTACTTGTATTGAAGTTAGGATCCACTATGATAGTCATAAATATGAAGAACATATTTTATTGCTTTTGACAATAATTTAAATGGATTCAAATTGTAGATATGTATGTGAATGTGCTTTAAACTTAGACTTGCTAGATTTTGTGTGAACATGATCTCTTGTCAGTCTGGCCCATACCAAAAAAAAAATAAGAGATCTAAAATTTGTAATTAAAGTATGTGCAGGTTTGCATCAATTTTCTATAGCTGCCCTAGAGAAGGAAAAGCTACTTTAGATGATCACATGTTCGTGTGTAGTACAGTCTATGGGAGAAGTGAAAATACACTAGGAAATCCCACTTAGACTTAGAAGTGCTCCAGCCAGAAGCCAGATTCTAGAGCAACAGAAGTGTTCCAACACATTACCACTGCTGCAGTGGAAGTCCTGGCCACCAGGTGGAGCTCAAACCTCACCTAGAAAAGGACTCAAGAAATCAAATGCAGAGAGGACAGGAATCCATTCATTCAAAATAAACCCTCAAGGGGAAAATCCTATCAAGTGGTGTAATATTTTTTTTGTTTACAGAGTATACAATTTCAAAGTAATTTCCATTGATGTCTTGAATTTCAGTAGAATCAGATGTCATTACATCATTTATTTAGAGGCTTATCTATTTCAAATGTTTAGGTCATTCTTTGTGTTAAATTTTGTTTATTCTTTCAGTGTAGGTGGGTTTAATGTTCAGAACAGGAATAAGTCATGAGAGGTTTGAGGAAACAGAGGAATGTGATTTCTGTTTATTTTCATATACTTTTAATAATTATGAAAGAATCTGGTCAATCTGGGAATGTTTCTGCTAAATCAAAATATCCTGAGGATGAAGTTCTCACCATATTCTGTTCCACCACAACATGACACTATTGTGAGTCCCATGCTGACCAAGGACCTATATGGCCCAGTATGCATTTCTCTGTGAGCCATGTTGTTCTTTTACCTGATAATTACTTGCCTGAAACTGAGCCATGCTTCAGGAAATAATTTACACAGATAGCTTTCTATTCAAAAGGCCCCACATTAGAACTCTCTTTACAGTAAATGATAAAATAATTACTTGTTTCTCTTCATAACCCCATGATCAATATAAAGCTGTCATTTTAATTGAACAATGATTTGTGTGAGAACAGCTTTACCACATAAAATGTTTAATTAAATTATACATACTTCCATGCATGAATATTGTGAACAATGAGGAAAACTATTCGGTTAACTTTTCCATCCTTTATTAACTCCCTGATCAATATTAATAGTTAGAAGCAGGTCTCGCTGAACATAGCGGACAATGAGGACTACTGAGACCCCCAAGAACAATGGCAATGGGTTTTTGATCCTACTGTACCTATTGGTTTCGTGGGAGCCTAGGCAGTTTGGATGCTCACCTTACTAGACCTGGATGGAGGTGGGTGGTCCTTGGACTTCCCACAGGGCAGGGAACCCTGATTGCTCTTTGGGCTGACGAGGGAGGGGGACTTGATTGGGGGGGGAGGGGGAGGGAAAGGGGAGGTGGCGGTGGGGAAGAGACAGAAATCTTTAATAAATAAATAAATAAATAAATAAAAGAAAAATAGTTAGAAGCTTCCTCATTTATAATATTAAAAGACTCGATAAATGGGAATCTTTGCTGTGCTTGATGTGCCCTGCAGACATCCTTGCTTCAGTCACACATGAGGTAAAGCCATGATGTGTTTAATGATTTGTGGGGTCTCAGAGAATCCCAGTACAACAGACAGGACACTTAACCATAGGTTTTTTTTTTTTAATTTTTGTATATTTGTCTTAAATATCTTCAGATGAATATAGAATACCATTTGTACAAATTACAGTTATTATAAACATACATGTAATTTCTGTGGTGATAATTGCTAGAATAAGAGCTGCTGACTGGCTTGCTCCTGGTTCATGTTGAGCAAGCTATTTTATACAACCCAGATCCAACTGCCTAGGGATAGTGCTCAAAGTTCCATGATGTTCATGGTTGTGATGGCCTTGTCACATCAAAAAACAGCATTTCATGGCACTGCTCTCTATATTCTAGCTCTTAACATCTATCCAGCTCATCTTCCATGAAATAACTTTATCCTTGGAAGAAGTGTTATCAATATTTCATTTAGTGCTTAGCATTCCACAGTTATCTATACCTTGATCCTAAATGGGGTGTCTTCATCAAATCTCTTCCATCTGGATGCAAGGATCAGTGTGGAAGGTGTTGAGAAAGATTATGAGAGTCTCTGGGGGAATGAAATCACCACAAAAATTGTGCTACTCTCCAGACCCAACAGGACTGGCATACATTTGAACTCACAGAGAATGTGACAGAATGAACAAGGCTGGCACAAGAGCGAGCTGTGTGAGGACCCAGTCCTAGGAAAATAATGTAACACAAGTTCCCACCCCTAATAAGGAAGCTGTTTCTATATGACAACAACTAAAGTAAGCGTTAACTTTTCCAATAGAACCTCTGTGGTACACACACCACACCGAAGGACAGGCCTCATATTAGGCAATAAATTGTCAACATAAAAATCTCAGTTTTTCTTCCAATGAATTAGTTACTATATTAACTTATAACTTGTGTACATGATGAGAATATGTCAGTCTGAGAACCCAGCAGTGATGTGGGAAAAACATGAAACAGTAAGATGGATGCTATGAAGGATTTGCTGTCAACCTACTTAAAAGTAAGATATACAAAGTAGTTCCCCCAATCCTCCCCTTCTTACTTTTCTCTCCCTGTCCCCCCTTATAGGGGAGCAGGGAAGCACATATCTTAGTTAAAAGAGCCACCTTAGTGTTGGCAAGAGACTTGAACCTTGAGTGGCTCCCAGGAGCCCAAGGCGATGTCCCCAGTTAATCCCTTGGGAAGCTGAGGATAGGGAACCTGAACTGACCCTATCCTATAGCAATACTGACGAATATCTTTCATATCACCATAGAACCTTCATCT
>NW_026068278.1:465409-466494 GCF_014885135.2 Alexandromys fortis | reverse complement strand
GGGAAATGGGAGGCTGGGAGGAGGCGGATATTTTTTTTTCTTATTCTCAATAAAATAAAAAAAGGAAAAAAAAAGATATACAAAGTAGAATTTAGCTAAGGAAAGACTGGCACTAATCTGACTATAAGATTAGTAGTATAATGTCCTGGACAGTCAGAAAAGTTTGAAGTTGAGATTTGCTGGGCAACCACTTCTGTAAATGATTTTTCATGTGGACTGACTTCCAATGTGACTCTATTCCCACAACAAATTGATAATATTGATTTAGAACCATCCTTTGGGCTCTTTCCTAAATTAAAGATTATGCCTCTATAGGGCATATCTGGGGGCCAGGGAAAATTATACCTATATTAACTTCATTTCAGTATAGTTTCAGGTGGTCAACATGAATGAATATTAGGAAAAAAACATCATGGGAATAATTAAGATATTCTTGAAATATCTCTGCCATATACCAGTTTCCCCAGGTGGCTAGACTTACAGTCTTTTGTCTCTATTATATTGATCAAAGTGTTACCTGGGACCTGAGAAACACTTGAGGATGGTAGCATGTGTAGACTATAGGGTCTAAAGTCTATGTACACTGGTAAATCTTCCTCTCTGAGAGACAGATCTCTGAATCTCTTGTGTGCATTAGTCAGAATGAGTCGTGTACTACTATTAAACAGTTTTTCTTCTTCCCAAGGTCCAAAGGAGAAGCAGAAGGAGGGAGAACATGAGCAAGGAAGTCAGGACCATGAGCGGTGCACTCACCCACTGAGACAGTGGGGCTGATCTATTGGGAGCTCACCAAGGCCAGCTGGACTGGGACTGAATAAGCATGGGATAAAACCGGACTCTCTGAACATGGCAGACAATGAAGGCTGATGAGAAGCCAAGGTCAATGGCACTAGGTTTCGATCCTACTGCATGAACTGGCTTTGTGGGAGCCTAGTCTTTTTGAATGCTCACCTTCCTGGACCTGGATGGAGAGGGGAGGACAATGAACTTCCCACAGGGCAGGGAATCTTGACTGCTCTTCAGACTCTAGAGGGAGGGGGCATAGAGTGGGGAGAGGGAGAGAGGAGTGGGGAGAGGGGGAGAGG
>NW_026068278.1:459134-462884 GCF_014885135.2 Alexandromys fortis | reverse complement strand
GCTGGGAGGAGGCGGATATTTTTTTTTCTTATTCTCAATAAAATAAAAAAAGGAAAAAAAAAGATATACAAAGTAGAATTTAGCTAAGGAAAGACTGGCACTAATCTGACTATAAGATTAGTAGTATAATGTCCTGGACAGTCAGAAAAGTTTGAAGTTGAGATTTGCTGGGCAACCACTTCTGTAAATGATTTTTCATGTGGACTGACTTCCAATGTGACTCTATTCCCACAACAAATTGATAATATTGATTTAGAACCATCCTTTGGGCTCTTTCCTAAATTAAAGATTATGCCTCTATAGGGCATATCTGGGGGCCAGGGAAAATTATACCTATATTAACTTCATTTCAGTATAGTTTCAGGTGGTCAACATGAATGAATATTAGGAAAAAAACATCATGGGAATAATTAAGATATTCTTGAAATATCTCTGCCATATACCAGTTTCCCCAGGTGGCTAGACTTACAGTCTTTTGTCTCTATTATATTGATCAAAGTGTTACCTGGGACCTGAGAAACACTTGAGGATGGTAGCATGTGTAGACTATAGGGTCTAAAGTCTATGTACACTGGTAAATCTTCCTCTCTGAGAGACAGATCTCTGAATCTCTTGTGTGCATTAGTCAGAATGAGTCGTGTACTACTATTAAACAGTTTTTCTTCTTCCCAAGGTCCAAAGGAGAAGCAGAAGGAGGGAGAACATGAGCAAGGAAGTCAGGACCATGAGCGGTGCACTCACCCACTGAGACAGTGGGGCTGATCTATTGGGAGCTCACCAAGGCCAGCTGGACTGGGACTGAATAAGCATGGGATAAAACCGGACTCTCTGAACATGGCAGACAATGAAGGCTGATGAGAAGCCAAGGTCAATGGCACTAGGTTTCGATCCTACTGCATGAACTGGCTTTGTGGGAGCCTAGTCTTTTTGAATGCTCACCTTCCTGGACCTGGATGGAGAGGGGAGGACAATGAACTTCCCACAGGGCAGGGAATCTTGACTGCTCTTCAGACTCTAGAGGGAGGGGGCATAGAGTGGGGGGAGGGAGAGGGGGGGGGGGGGGGGGGGGGGGGGGGGGGGGGAGGGAGAGAGGAGTGGGGAGAGGGGGAGAGGAGTGGGGAGAGGAGGAGAGGAGTGAGAGGAGGGGAGGAAAATGGGAGGAGGGGAGGAGGCAATGTTTTTTCAACAAAAATAATAACTTAAAAAATTGTATTGCAGTTCTACCAAGTATCCTAAAAATTGATTTTATTTTTTTTCACTTTCAATGCAATTGAACTGCATATATTTACAAGATGTCTGTTTTCCATTCATCATTTCAGGAACACCTAAGCTGATTTATTCCATAAACATTGTGAATACATTTCTAATTTCCAATTAGATTTTTTGTTCTTTGAGAAGTCATCACACTCATTTCTGTTGTATCTGCTTACGTTTTCCACTTTATACATATTGATGGAAGTTGCTGTCATTTATTTTCTAAAGATTATTCATTTTTACTTGGTTGAGAAGAAACATCAAATTTTAGTTAATTTGACATTACTTGATAATATTGAATATTTTAAAATGTTTGCTAGAAAATAGGAAAATATTTGTAATGTGTATGTTTGATGGATATTGGTGACTAGAATACATAATAAACCAAAGCATTAACCAATAAAAACAAATGAAAACTCAACATATAGAACAATTAACCACAGATGATTTTCTGATTAAGAAATATGAATGGCCAATATATATAATAAACAATGTTCAATAACTTTAGACATCAGAGAGAAAAACATGTGTCTTTAATTTATTTCATTCAAAGCAGAAAGTTTTTCATCAAGAAAATAAATGTAAAATAATGGTGAAGTTACAAAGAAATAAACATTTACAGTTTCTGATAAAAAGGTGCATTGGTACAGAAGTTGTAGAACTCAATACAGAAGTTCTTAAAAATTAGAAATAAAATAATGTATTCATTGTACCGCTACTAGTAAACCTATTGAAGGGCTATGGAAGTTACCACATTGTATTCACACCTCACTAATTGCAGAAATCCAAGGAGCAGGTACAGTAAGTGGACAGAAAGGGCATATTTTTGTCTCCTTAACATGCTTTGCGTTTAAATGCAGGAAACAAGCCAGACATACTATGGACTTGTTATGTTTTTCACTGAAGTTTCCAAAGCAAAAGGAATACAGAGCTGTAGTTTATTTCTTTGGACATTAGTTACTTTCCTGAGAAAACAATAGAAAGAGTAGTACCACAATACATAGGATCCAAAAGTCACATGTCGTTGGTATCTTTTGAAGAGAATACATTCAACAAGTTAAAAATTATAATTCAAACATTCTCTGCTCATGTAGTATGTCATGATTTCAAAATTTCTCATTCTGTGACTTATTATCCTAACACCATAGAATGTCCTATTTTCAAGTAGTGAAGTTAAATGAAAGGACATCTGATTGTGGCTTAGAGTTCAGGCAGGAGACTTATTGATTGTCCCAGATGTGGAAACTTTGCCTCTTAAAGGATCTTAAAATTAAAGGTGAATTAATTCCTAAGCATGCTAAATACATACCACCAAAATGTTAAAATAGTCAAACAAGCGTAAAATTGGATTTCAATATGCTTTGTCACACATATCAAAGGTTAATTCTGGAGAGCAGTCATATTTCTTCAATGTATATTTGTCAGAAAGGAGAATCAAGTCTAGGAATTTGTGCATTCTACACAACTGAAGTAAGATTTTAACAATGGTTCTTGATTTTAATAATTCTATTCAACATTAATTCAGCTTTATATCAATTCTTTAAAAATATTCAAAATAATATTTTATATCTGTGAATCAAACAGAGTTTTGGACATGGTTAAATCATAAAATTTAAAGAGTTAACACATCTACAAAAGATAAAATACAACATTGTAACAGTTACTGATACTGAACTCATCCAGTATTTTTTTTTTGTTATGAACTTAAAACTGCACCCTCTATTGTTTTAACCCTAGAAATGATTATATAGCAGGAAGGAAGAAATGCAAATTGTGCTTCCCTCTCCTCATGAAAACCAGCCCAGTCCTGGCTCTGTCACACTTGCAGGGGAGCAAGTTCCTAAGTTCCCCCCTTTTCCCATTCAGAGATCAACACTGAACACAGACCTCTCACCATGAAGTTGTGGTTAAACTGCATATTCATTGTAAATCTTTTAAAAGGTAATTTATGGGAAGAAGATATGCTGAGTGTGTGGGTGCATGAATAAGACGTTTGCATGAGTAAGAGGGATTGTGGGTGTGTGTAACATTTTCCTCACTGGAATTCTCTATTATTGAAGGTATCCACTGTGAGGTGCAGCTGGTGGAGTCTGGAGGAGGCTTGGTGAAGCCTGATGGTTCCCTGAAACTCTCCTGTGTAGCATCTGGATTCACCTTCAGTAATTATTATATGCACTGGGTCCGCCAGGCTCCAGGAAAGGGACTGGAGTGGGTTGCCTTAATTAGAAACAAAGCTAATAGTTACACAACAGAGTACAGTGCATCTGTGAAGGGCCGGTTCACCATCTCCAGAGACGATTCCAAAAACACCCTCTACCTTCAAATGAACAGTCTGAGAGCTGAGGACACTGCTACTTACTACTGTACAAGAGGCACAGTGAGGGAACTTAAGTGTGAGCCCATACACAAACCTTCATGCAAGATTGCTCTGGAGCAAGAGTGGGTGTACAAGGCCAGAGAAACAGACAGGATGTAATATTGCTCCATACACTAATT
>NW_026068278.1:442554-458550 GCF_014885135.2 Alexandromys fortis | reverse complement strand
ATTTTGACCAAAGAATAATCTCAGTATTTATTTTCATGTAATGAAGATCTTTTTATTTTCTGCAATAAAACTTTGAGCATTATGCATGGTATACTGTACTGCTGAGCTATGATTTCAGCCACATTTGCCTTATTCAATTTTATGTATCTATTAATTATTCACTGTAAACTATAAAATTCCCCTAAAATTAATATATTTTAGTTTTTCAATGTATAATATCCTATGAATTTATTTAATAAATTCTACCAAGACCATAGATAAGTTTAAGTGTAAAAAGCATAATAGAGTAAGACTGAAAACTTTTATTTATATAACTATAATCTTATACTAAACATGTCTTTTTTCATCCCTTCTATTTATGTTTTGATACAGAGTTTCATATCATCGAAGCATAACTCAAACATACAATTCACTGCTCTACCTCTGTCCTGGGAATGAAAACAGGGTTTCAGGCATGCTCACAATTTTTCTACCAACTGTGCTATATCCCCAGCACAATAAGTAATAATTTGATGCTATAAATATCACCTTGATCTCTACTTCATCTCAGATATCTGCCCTATTAATTGTTTCCCCCAGGTGCCTACTCCTGAACTCATGATATATCCGGGAGATAGACAAATAATGTTCTCTCTTGTGCAATAAAACCAACTCTAAATCTTCAGCTCTGACAGATACACTTAGCTCTGCACTCACAAGTCCTTCCATAAAGTGATAAAGTGTTCATCATTGAACATTAGCACATCTGACATGGAGTTGAGGCTAATATAAGTTTGGCTAGTTGCCTTTTTTTTGATACAAGCTTTCTCTGTAGCTTTGGTGGCTGTCCTGGAACTAGCTCTTTTATACCAGGGTGACTCAGAGATCTGCCTGCCTCTGCCTCCCCAGTTTTGGGATTAAAGGCCTGTGCCACCACCACCCAGCTTCCTAGTTGCTCTTTTAAAAGGTAATCTATAGGTAAGGACAGATACTCAATGTGTGAATGGATGTGAGTGAGGGTAACAATACACATTTATGACAGTTTAATGACAGAGTTTGCTGTTTTCAGGTGTCCAGTGTGAGGTGCAGCTACTGGAGTTCAGGACAGGCTTGGTGCAGCCTAGAAGTCTAATTTTCAGTTTCTGGATTCACATCAGTGACTCCTGTATGGACTGGCTTCTCCAGGATACTAGGAAGAGGCCAGAGTGGGTTCCTCAAATTGTAACAAAATGTTAGCATTATCCAGTGTAATATGTAAAGTTTATGAATGGCAGATTCACCATCTCAAAATATGATTTCAAATGCAACATCTACCAGCAAATGAGTAGTTTAGGATCTGAAACTTCCATTAATTACTGTGTCAGAGGCACAATGCAGGGCTTCAGTAAGATAGGAACCCTGATACAAACTTTCATATAGGAGTGCTCAAAACCAGCAGGGAGTGAAGAACTCACATTAGGAACAGAGATATAGCAGGGGCAGATGCAGACATAATTGTGTGCTGGTTCTGAGGTCTTGGCTGTCACTTCATCTCATGATAGCAAAAAAAAAAAAAATCACTCTGCATGCCTAGTCTGTATTTCTGTGAAAATATAGCTGTGTTGTTTTGCAATTTAAAAATATATACCACACAATCTAACAGAAACTAAATGCAGAAAATCACCTCTAATTGCTGAAATGGCACTGTTGAGATTCATATGCTTATGAAATTCCATGGTATTTGTGAGGCTATTTCTTCATGACATTCAGCAAAAGCATCGGTGATGTTCCTACAGGACAGTGTTTAGGATTAGAAGAATCATAAAAGAAGCGATGCCACACTAAATCAGATAAATAACTTTTATAGGTCCCTAATATTTCTACTTTCACTTAGAGACAGAAACAGACATGACCTTTTTGTATTTGTCTTTTTCACATGATTGCATTACTTAATCAAGTATGTTTATCGTCATATTGGTGGTTTTATTTTTTAATATAGAAAAAACTTCTGACCTTTGTTCTAAACATAGATGTAAGGTTCTTACCTTAAATCCAGCTGAGTCCAAGTTATAGATTTAAGGGGACTGAGGAATGGTATCTCTGTTTCTTCTCATATACTATTAATAACTGTAAAAGAATCTGGTTAATTTGGGAATATTTCTGCTAAATCAAAATATCCTGTGGAATAAGTTATCACCATATTTTGTTCCACCACAACATGCCACTTTGGTGAGAATGGCAGGGGTGTCTCGTGCTAAGCAAGGGACAATACATCTCTGTTCTCAGTTCTCTGTGAGCTATGATGTTCTTTTACCTGATATTACTTTTCTGAAACTGATCCATACTTCAGAAAATTGTTAACCTATGACTCTCTATTCAAGAGACCCCAAATTAACTCTATCTTTAGAGCAAATGAAAAAATAATTACTTGTTTTCCTTTTATCACCTCATTATAAATAGAAAGTTGTGATTTTCATTGAACAATGATTTGTTTTAGCACATAAAATGTTTGATTAAATTGTTCATACTTCCATGCATGAATATTGTGAACAAGGAGGAAAACTATTCAATTCACTTTACCCATCCATTATTAACTCCATGCTCAATATTAATAGTCAGAAGTTTCCTCATTTATAATATTAAAAGACTAGATATGTGGGAATCTTTGCTCTCCTTGATGAGACCTGCAGACATTCCTGCTTCAATCACACAGGAATTAAGGCCATGCTGTGTTTAATGGTTTGTAGGGTCTTGGAGGATCCCAGTACAACAGACAGGACACTTAACCCTATATTTACTATTTATAGATATTCATATTAAACTGTTTTCAGAGGTGTCTGCCTGCCAGGCAAGACTGAAGGTCCCCGCAAGGGAGTGTGGGCACTTTCAGCTTGTGCTGCAGGGTCTCCTGTGTTATACTTGACCCCGCACTGCCCCCACATTTGCCTCTTTGTCCGAGGTGTCCTTGGGCTACCAGGCATCTCTGTTTCAGTGCTGAGGAGTTCCATTCAGATGAATGAGTGTGTGTTATCGCGGGGAGGCCTGTCCCAGAAAAGAACAAAGCCACCCCTCTCCCAGCTCCTGTTGCAGGGGTGTCTTTGGTACACATGACCTAGCCTCCCCCAAGCCTGCCCTATTGTTTGCAAGGTCCTTGGCTCAGAAACAGTTTCCTGCTCCTGCAATCAGGCTATCCACCCAAAGGGGGATACCAGGCATCCCTGTCTCAGTGCTGAGGAGTTCCATCCAGACAGGAACAGTTCCTGCTCCTGCGCTGAGGAGATTCACCCAAAAAGTCACAGCAAAGACTGAAGCAAGATACCAGGACTCTCCTGGCTCCATTTGAAGGAAGAGATGGGTAGGTGCCAATGCAAGAATTCCTCCAACAACCTGAAAGGCAACATGACATCACCAGAATCCAGGGATCCTGAAACAAGAGGAATTGAACACCCTATTACAGAAGAAATAGAAGAAATCGACTTTAAACGGAACTTTATGAAAATAATAGAGGACCTTAAACAAGAGGTAAAAACCTGTCATAAAGAAATAGAGATGACAAACAAAAAGGTAGAGGAAATGAATAAATCTCTCAAGGATACCCAAGAAAAACAAGAAAAAGCAATCAAACAGTAAGGGAAACAATTCAAGACTTGAATAATGAAATGGAGGTAATGAAGAAAACACAAACTGAGAGAAGGCTGGTTATGGAAAATCTGGGTAAACGAACGAGAACTACAGAGACAAGCATTGCCAACAGAATACAAGAGATAGAAGAAAGAATCTCAGAAACTGAAGAAACTATAGAGGAAATAAACTCACTGATTAAAGAACAAAACAAATCCAACAAATTCTTAACACAAAACATCCAGGAAATCTGGGACACCATGAAAAGACCAAACCTAAGAATAATAGGGGTAGCAGAAAAAAGAATTACAGCTCAAAGGCCCAGAAAATATATTCAACAAAATTATAGAAGAAAACTTTCCCAACCCAAAGAAGGATATTCCTATGAAGGTACCAGAAGCATACAGAATACTGAATAGACTGGATTGAAAGAAAGCATCCCCACACCATATAATAATCAAAAACAAAACATATAGAATAAAGAACAGATATTAAGAGCTGCAAAGGAAAAAGGTCAAGTAACATATAAAGGGAAACCTATCAGAATTACACCTGACTTCTCTATGGAAACCATGAAAGCCAGAAGGTCTTGGATAGATGTGCTGCAGACACTAAGAGACATTGGATGCAAGCCCAGACTACTATACCCAGCAAAGCTTGCATTCACCATCGATGGAGAAAACAAGATATTCCAGGACAAAAAACAGATTTAAACAATATGTTGCCACAAACCCAGCCTTACAGATAATACTAGAAGGAAAATCAAAAACCAAGGAAGCAAACAACACCCATAATAACACAAGCATCTGACAACTCTCCACCAGCACAACTCAAAGAAGGGAAACACACAAACTCTACCACCAAAATAAATAAATAAATAAATAAATAAATAAATAAATAAATAAATAAATAAATAAATAAATAAATGGAGTTAACAACCACTGGTCATTAATATCACTTAATATCAATAGACTCAATTCACCTATAAAAAGGCACAGGTTAATAGAATGGATATGAAAACAGGATCCAACATTCTCCTGTCTACAGGAAACACCTCAAACTCAAAGACAGCCACTACCTCAGAGGAAAGGGATGGAAAAAGGTTTTCCAATCAAATGGACCAAAGAAACAAACGGGTGTATCTATACTAATATCTAACAAGATTGATTTCAAACTAAAATTAATCAGAACAGATGGAGATGGACACTTTATACTAATAACCAGAACAATTATTCAGGAGGAAGACTCTATCCTGAATATCTATGCCCCTAATATAAAAGCACCCATATATGTAAAAGAAACATTACTAGAACTCAAAGCACTCATCAAACCCCACACTCTAATAGTAAGAGAGTTCAACACTCACCAACGGACAGGTCAACCAGACAGAAACTTAACAGAGAAATAAGAGAACTGTCAGATGTAATTAACAAAATGGACTTAACAAACATCTATAGAACATTCCACCCAAACAGAAAAGAATATACCTTCATCATAGCGTCACATGGAACCTCCTCAAAAATTGATCACATACTCATTAACAAAGCAAAAATCCATAGATACAAAGAAATTGTAGTAACCACCTGTGTACTATCAGATCACCATGGAATAAAGTTAGAGTTTAAAAACAATTATGACCCCAGAAAGCCTACAAACTCATGGAAATTGAACAGTCAACTACTGAACCACACCTGGGTCAAGGAAGAAATAAAGAAAGAAATTAAAGTCTTCCTTGAATTCAATGAAAATCAAGACATATCACACCCAAACCTATGGGACACTATGAAGGCAATGATGAGAGGGAAATTCATACCACTAAGTGCCCACATAAAGAAAATGGAGAAAGCACACATCGGAGTCTTAACAGCACAGCTGAAAGCTCTAGAAAAAAAGAAGCAGATTCACACAAGAGGAGTAGAAGACTGGAAATAATCAAACTGAGTGCTGAAATCAACAAAACATAAACACAGAAAACAATCCAAAGAATCAATGAAACGAAAAGCTGGTTCCTAGAGAAAATCAACAAGATTGACAAACCACTATCTAAACTAATGAAACAGCAGAGAGAGATCATACAAATTAACAAGATTAGAAAAGAAAAGTGGGACATAACCACAGACACAGAGGAAATTCAGAAAATCACTATATCTTACTACAAAAACCTGTATGCCATAAAATTGGAAAATTTGAAAGACATGGACACTTTTTTACATAAGTACCATATACCAAAATTAAACCAAGACCAGGTGAACAATTTAAATACACCTGTAAGTCATGAGGAATTAGAAGCTCTCATCAGAAACGTTCCTCACCAAAAAAAAGCCCTGGACCAAATGGTTTGAATGCAGAATTCTACGAGAACTTCCAAGAAGAGTTAATACCTATACTCCTTAATGTGTTTCACAAAATAAAAACAGAAGAGTCATTGCCAAAATCCTTTTATGAAGCTACAGTTACCCTGATACCCAAATCACACAAAGACTTAACCAAGAAAGAGAATTACTGAACAATCTCACTCGTGAACATTGATGCAAATATTCTTGATAAGCCGGGCAGTGGTGGCGCACACCTTTAATCCCAGCACTCGGGAGGCAGAGGCAGACCGATCTTTGTGAGTTCGAGACCAGCCTGGTCTACAAGAGCTAGTTCCAGGACAGGCTCCAAAACCACAGAGAAACCCTGTCTCGAAAAATAAATAAATAAATAAATAATTCTTGATAAAACACTGCCAAACCTAATCCAAGAACACATCCAAAAAATTATACATTACGATCAAGTAGGCTTCATCCCAGAGAAGCAGGGCTGGTTCAACACACAAAAATCTGTGAATGCAATCCATCATATAAATAAACTGAGGGGAAAAAATGATAATTTCATTAGATGCAGAAAAAGTATTTGACAAAATTAAACACACCTTTATCATAAAGGTCTTGGAGAGATTAGGGATACAGGGTTAATTCCTAAATATAATAAAAGCAATATACAGCAAGCCAACATCTGATATTAAATTAAATGGAGAGAAACTCCAAGCCATCCCACTAAAATCAGGAACACGACAAGGCTGTCCACTCTCTCCATACCTCTTCAATATAGTGTGTGAAGTTCTAGCAATATCAATAAGAAAGAATAAGGAGATCAAGGGGATTCAAATTGGAAAAGAAGTCAAACTTTCATTATTAGCAGATGATATGATAGTGTACATAAGTGACCCCAAAAATGAACCAAAGAACTCCTAGAGTTGATAAACACCTTTATCAATGTGGAAGGATATAAGATCAACTCCAAAAAATCACAAAGGATAAAGAAGCGGAGAGGTAAATCAGAGAAGCATCACTTTTCACGATAGCCACAAATAGCATAATATATCTTGGGATAACTCTAACCAAGAAAGTAAAAGGTCTATTTGACAAGAACTTTAAGTTTTTGAAGAAAGAAATTGAAGAGGATATCAGAAAATGGAAGGATCTCCCTTGCTCTTGGATTGGGTGGTTCAACATAGTAAATATGGCAATTCTACCATAAGGAATCTGTAGATTCAATGCAATCCCCATTAAAATCCCAGAAAAAAAATCTTCACAGACCTTGAGAGAACAATAATCAACATTATATTAAAAACAAAAAACCAGGATAGCCAAAACAATCCTGTACAATCAAGGTACTTCAGGTTGCATTACCATCTCTGATTTCAGACTCTATTACAGAGCTACAGTAATGAAAACAGCTTGGTATTGGCACAAAAACAGAGATGTTGACTAATGGAATCGAGTAGAAAACCTGGAAATTAATCCACAAACCTATGAACACCTGATTTTCAACAAAGGAGCTAAAAGTATACAATGGAAGAAAGAAAGCATCTTAAACAAATGGTTCTGGAAGAACTGGTTGTCAACCTGTAGAAGAATGAAAATAGATCCATATCTATCACCATGCACAAAACTCAAGTCCAAATGGATTAAAGACCTCAATATCAATCTAAACACAATGAATCTGATAGGAGAGAAAGTGGGAAGTACTGTACAACACATGGGCTCAGGAGACCACTTCCTATGTATAACCCCAGTAGCACAGACACTAAGGGCAACATTGAATAAATGGGACCTCCTAAAACTGAGAAGCTTTTGTAAAGCAAAGGACAGTGTCTTTAAGACAAAAAGACAACCTACTGACTGGGAGAAGATCTTCACCAACCCTGCAACAGACAAAGTTCTGACTTTCAAAATATATATAGAACTCAAGACCCTGGACTTTAAAATGCTAATTAACCCAATTAAAAAATGGAGCACTGATCTGAACAGATAATTCTCAACAGAAGAAGTTCAAATGACCAAACAATAATTAAGGTCATGCTCAACATCCTTAGTAATCAGGGAAATGCAAATCAAAACAACTTTGAGAAACCATCTTATACCTGTCAGAATGGCTAGAATCAAAAACACCAATGATAGCATTTGCTGGAGAGGATGTGGACTAAGAGGAACACTCATCCATTGCTGGTGGGAATGCAAACTTGTGCAACCACTTTGGAAATCAGTGTGGAGGTTTCTCAGAAAATTCAGGATCAACATACCCCAGGATCCAGCAATTTCACTCTTGGAAATATACCCAAGATATGCTCTATCATACTACAATAGCATTTGTTCATTTTTGTTCACCTATGTTCATAGCAGCATTATTTGTAATAGCCAGAACCTAGAAACAACTTATATGCCCCTCAATGGAAGAATGGATGAAGAAAGTGTGGAATATGCATGCATTAGAGTACTACTTGGCGGTAGAAAACAATGACATCTTGAATTTTGTATGCTACTGGATGGAAATTGAAAACATTATCCTGAGTGGGGTAACACAGACCCAAAAAGATGAATATGGCATGTACTCCTCATAATTGGATTCTAGCCATAAATAACGGAAATTGAGCCTATAATAGGAGATCTTAGAGAAGCTAAATAAGAAGGTGAACCCAAAGAAAAACATATAGTTATCCTCCTCGATATTGGAATGAGACAAGATTGCCAGGCAAAAATTGGAAACTTGGGGTGGGGATAGGAAGGGGATAAGGGGAGATGGGGAGAAAAAAGTGAGAAGGGGATGATGGGGAGTGCTTGGGGAATGGGTCAGTTGGGATGGAGGCAGGGTGGATATGGGAGTAGGGAAGTATATATCTTAATCAAGGGAGCCATTTTATGGTTGGCGAGAGACTTGACTCTAGAGGTGTTCTCAAGTGTCCATGGAGATGTCCCCAGCTAGATCCTTGGGCAGCTGAGATGAGGGAGCCTTAAATGGCCCTATCCAATAGCCATACTGATGAATATCTTGCATATCACCATAGAAACTTCATCTGGCGATGGATGGAGAGAGAGACAGAGACCCACATTGGAACACTGGACTAAGCTCCTAAGGTACAAATGAGGAGCAGAAGGAGGGAGAACATGAGCAAGGAAGTCAGGACAGCAAGGGGTGTGCCCACCCACTGAGAAGGTGGGGCTTATCTAATGGGAGCTTACCAAGGCCAGCTGGACTGGGACTGGTGGAGCGTGTGAGCAAACTGGACTCCTTGAACAAGCTGACAAGGAGGGCTGACTTAGAAGCCAAGGACAATGGCACTGGGTTTTAATCCTACTACATGTACTGACTTTGTGGAAGCCTAGTCTGTTTGGATGCTCACCTTCCTAGTCCTGGATTGAGGGGGGAGGACCTTGGACTTCCCACAAGGCAGGGAACCCTGATTCCTTTTTTGGACTGGAGAGGGAGGGGAGGGGGGATGGAGGAGGGGGAAAGAAAAGGAAGGAGTAGAGGAGGTGAAAACTTTTAATTAAATAATATAAAAAAAATAAAAAAAATGTTTTCAGATGAAAGTAAAGTGCCATTTGTACAAATCATAGCTAGTATAAACATGCATATAATTTCTGTGGTGATAACTGCTAGAATAAGAGCTGCTGACTGGCCTGATCCTGGGTCATGCTAAGCAAGCTATTTTATGCAGCCCAGATCCAACTGCCTAGGGATGGTGCTCAAAATCTCTTGATGTTCAAGGTTGTGATGGCCTTGTCACATCAAAAAAAAAAAACAGCATTTCTTGTCAATGCTCTCTATATTCTAGCTTTTAACATCTATCCATCTCATCTTCCATGAAATCCTTGGAAAAGGTGTTATCAATATTTCATTTAGTGCTTAGCATTCCACAGTTATCTATTTCTCAGTCCTAAAAGGGGGGGTGTTTATCAAATCCATCCCATCTGGACACGAGGATCAGATCAGAAGGTGTTGGGAAAGATTATGAAAGTCTCTAGGGGAACGAAATCACCACAAAAATTGTGCTACTCTCCAGACCCAACAGGACTGACATACATTTGAACTCACAGAGAATGTGACAGAATGAACAAGGCTGGCACAGGAGCTATGTGAGGACCCAGTCCTAAAGAAAAAAAAAATGTAACACGAGATCCCACCCTTAATGAAGAAGCTATGTTCATATTGCAACTATTGAAGTAAACATTAATTCTTCAAATACAACCTCTGTGGTACACTAAGTGCAGGCCTTATGCCAAGCAGCAAATTGTTAACAAAATGATGCAGTTCTTCCCATGAATTAGTTACTGTTGTAACTCATAACTCATGCACATAATGAGAATATGTCAGTCTGAGCACCCAGCAGTGATTCAGGAGAAACCTGAAATAGTAAAATAGATTCTATAAGAGATTTGCTATCAACCTACTTAAAAATAAGCTATACAAAATAGAATATAGCTAAAGAACACTGCCAGTAATCTAACTGTAAGATAAGAAGGTTAATGGCCTGGACTGTCAGATAAGTTTGTAGCATAATTGATGTTTAGAGTTGCTGAGAAACCACATCTGTAAATGTCTGTTTTTGAAGACATACTTCCAATGCGACTCCATTCCCAGAATAAATGGAGATAATTTTGATTTATAACAATCCATTGGGCTCTTTCCCAAATTAAAGATAATGTTACTATAAAACATATTTGGATGCTAGGGCAGATTATACCTGCATTAAGTTCCTTTCAGAATAATAAATTTGGGAATGGGGGAGGAGACAGAAATGATGCTATTGCAGTGCTTTTGTATAATATTCTTAAAACTGATATGAATTAAAAAAAAAAGAAAACTGGAGGGTTTTCCCCTTCCTTGGTTTTTCTCTTCCTCATGAAATCAGGAATAGAAATTTGATCATGTAATCTTATGCTTTGATGACATCACTTTTCTCTGCCTCTATCCATGGAGGACAAGCAGATTTGACAGCAATACTTTTTTTTCAATAAAAATGTATTTGCAACTGAAGTTGTTTAAAACTTTTAGCCTTCGATATTAAATGACTCAACATTAATTGAACATATCCTCCTCCTTTAGAAATATTTCATAATCTTTGAATCCTATTAATCATGTCCTATACCATCTGAAATAACTGTGTTTGGGTATGTGATGAACCTTATTGTGAGGTGGGTAGCTATACTGTATTACAGCTGGGTTACACACTTTCACTTAAGAGAATTAAGCACTGAATAAAAAGAGTTTAGAATACTTGAGATCATAGTGGGCTAATATTGGCCTGAAAATTTCTACCAACAAATCATGCATATAATAATGTCTATAAGAAAGAATTATATTATTCTAAATTTTCACATTGATGAAGTGCAACAATTTGTCTATAAAGCTTTAAACCTTGTTCAGCTTCTGGTTATGCATTTATGTTGGTGAGACCTTTTGTGTGTAGCTCCTGCCATTTCTTGGACACATAATCTCACAGCAATCTCCCTGTTTCTCTGTGTCTTATAATCTTTCCCCACTCCCTTCCACAATAATCTCTAAGACTTAGGGATTGGAGTTGTATTTAAGGTGTTACTGCATTTTGCCTCCTTCTTCCCTTCCTCATAATCTCCTTTCACCTTTCTCTTCTTTAACCTCCTCATTGTAATCCTTGTATTCCTTATCACCCCCCTCATCCACTTTCTCCTACACTTCTCTTCCCACTCTCCTTCTCTTCTGGTTTAACCAGAACCAATTTTTTTTCTTTATTTTATTTAATTTTTGAGGATATTATATATGAGAACTTTTTTTGCCCTGAATTATGCTGATGACAATTTCAGACTCTACTCTTGGTGATCAGATTACATCTACACTCACATGTAATTTCTCTCCACTAGTACACACAGTGAACACTATGTACATTCAGACTGTACTGTAAAGTGTATGAACATGTAGTAACCAGGGGAACATGACACTTCAGAGAACTGTTTATAGATGAGTAAATGTTATAGGGAGGACTCCAGGCTAATGGTATGTGAAAACGCTAGCCTTATAATGGGTTATGTCACGATGAGAAGTGGCTTTGGGTATCCCTGTACTGTACACTCAGACCTGGTGCTCAATTCACTATTTTCCAGGAGGCATAATAAAGTTAGCAGTTCAACAGGTTCTTCAAATATGGTCACCCCATGGCTAGTCTGGAGCACTTTGTGTGAAGGCTGAAATTCAACATTTATTTATTGACATTTATTTCATTTATATATTACTCATTCATTCAGTAATCCTTTCATTGTGTGGGTATATGACCTCTCTGGCTACAGATAAACCCTCTGTGCACATTCCACCTTGCATGTCAAGAGCCTGTGAGACTAACTAAATAAGAGAGGGCTGTGGTCTCTGAGACTACTTTGCAGCCTTTTCACATGGGTTGTAAAAGTGGAGCTACAATTGGCTCCATGTATTTACTTGTAAAAAAAAAATCCTACATCCAAATTTATAGTGCAGCTACCAGAAACCAAGCATCTTATTAAATACAGATTCTTCTACATCCTGGAGAATATTTTCTAGGAGGCAGTAAATGTATTCACTAGAACACAAAATACTTTTGGTTCTTTGTTTTTCTGCTGATGATACTCAGCTGTGAGGTCTATAGGCAGGCAGTAGAAAACAATGATGTGCTGGTTCTAAGCCCCTGATATACTGTTGTTCTTTCTTCAATGGTGTCCTGTCCAAGGTGCTGTTGGGGGAGTTATGACCTGGTCTGCTGAAGCCAACTTTGTCACTGTCCCTCACCTGTATTTTTACTCATGACTACGTTTGAGGTGGTTCCTATGGAACTGGATTAGTTAGCATCCAGTAAGAACGGCTGGTGTGGATGGTTATAATTATTAGTGATGGACACATAAAGTACAATCTGTGTCTCAAGATTAAACACATTGGAGAATCAGTTTAATCTGAGGCTGAGCTCTGTGACCACTGAAGATACAACTGTGTATTACTGTAAAAGAAGCACAGTGATGGATCTTCACTATGAGTCCAAGCAAACAAACCTTCCTGTAGGGGACAGAGTGCCTCTGTGGCAGTAGACACTGTTTACCCAGTCATTGGTCTCAGTCCAGAAACATGTACAGAGAGCAACGTTCAACCATTCCCTATGGGCTGAGAAATGTTTCTTCCATCAATATTTCAGCAGTCCCCTAGGCACATTATTTCTTTCGCTTTGTGGTTTTGTTTTCACACATCTTTAACAGTAAGTCAGTAAAGGCAGTAAAATTTTTCTTATTAATTAAATATATTCATTTATTTTATAACCCAATTGCAGCTTCCCCTGCCTCCTCTTCTGCCATTCTTTCCCACCATTCCTTAAATTTCACCATTCTTTTTCTCCTCTGTTCCTGTTCAGAAAGGGGCAAACCATGTCAACAAAACATGGAATATCAGGATAAGGTAAGAGTAAGCTCTTTCCCTTGTATTACGGCTGGATAAGGCAAGACACAATGAGAAATATGTCCCTGGAAGCTAGCCAAAGCTTCAAAGGCAGGCCCTATTCCCACCACTAGGAGTCTCACAAGCAGATCAAGTTACACAACAGTCACACAAATATAGGGACTTAGGTCTGTCCTATGCAGTTCCTCTAGCTGTCAGTTCAGAGTCTGTGAACTCCTATGAGCCCAGGTGAATGGTTTCTGTGTGTTCTCTTGTGATGACCATGATCCCCTGGGTCATATGATCCTTCTTCCCTCTCTTAAACAGGATTCCTTAAACACCACATGGTGCTTGACAATGAATCTCTGAAATTTTTCCATAAGTCACTGGATACCTTTTTTCCATAAGGTTCTCTGAAGACAATTGGGGCAGTTATCAATCTGTTTATATGTGATGGCCAGTTCAGCTACCCATCCACCATTTCTAGGGGTCCTAACTATGGTAATTCTTGTATATTCATGGTTGTTTCCTTTACACCAGGATTTTAATTGACCCAAAAATGTGATCCACAAGACATTTCTTTTATTACTGTTCCCCTCCACTCACCCCACAACAAATCCCTCCAATTCCCATCTCATCAGCCTCTGATCCAACCAGGAGATCTCTTTTCTTTCTCCTTCCCAGCGAAGTCCATGCATACTCACCCCTCTTTGACCACTTCTTGTTTCTTAGTCTCTCTGGGGCTGTGAAGTGTAGCATTGTTATCCTTTACTTTATAGCTAATATTTACTTAGTATGTCTGTTTTTCTGGGTCTTGGTTACACACTCAGAACTCTTTTCTAGTTCTATCCATTTGCCTTCAAATTTCTTGATAACGTTATTTTACCAGATGAGAAATACTGTGTTGTGTAAATGTACCAAAATGTCTTCATTAATTATTTGGTTAATGGGCATTGTTGTTTCCAGGTTCTGGCTATTATGAGGGATGCTTCTATACACATAGTTGAGAAAGTGTCCTTGTGGAATTACTGAGAAAAAATAGGCATATGCCCAAGAGTTGTATAGGTGGGTCTTAAGGTAGATTTATTTCTAATTTTCTGAGAAACCTCCTTATTGATTTCCAAAGTGACTGTACAAGTTTACACTCCCACCGGCAGTGGAGGAGTATGCCAGTTGCTCCACAACTTCTCCAGTATTAATTGTCATCAGTGTTTTTTTTTTTTTTTCATCTTAGCCATTCTTTCTGGGGTAAGATGATATCCCAGTGTTGTTTAGATTTAAATTTCCCTGATGGTTAAGGACTTTGAAAACTTCTTTAAGTGTATTTCTGGCATCTAAGATTCTTCTGATGAGAATTCTCTATTTAGACGTGTGCCTCATTTTTAAATTATATTGATATATTGATGTCTATCATCTAGAGTTTTTTTAGACAATTTGGAGATTAGTCTTCTGTCAGATGTAAGATTGGCAAAGATGGTTTATCATTCACTAGACTACGATTGTGTCTTATTGACAGTTTCCTTTACCTTATGAAAGTTTTTCAGCATTATGAGATTCCAATTATTACTGTTTATCTACTTTCTGTGGAACTTGTGTTCTTCAGGAAGTTTTCTCCTGTACTAATGTGTTTTCTTTTCTATAAGGTTCGATATAACTGGATTTATCTTCAGGTCTCTAATTCAGTTGACCTTGAGCTTTGTGCTGAGTGATGGATATTGGAGATTCTGCATTCTTCCACATACCAACATCCAGTTATTCTAGCACCATTTGATAAAAGATGCCTTGTTCTTTTCCATTGTATAATCTTTTTTTTTTTTTTTTTGTCAAAACTCAAGTGTGTGTAAATGTGTGAATTCATGTCAGGGTCTGTGATTCAAATCCAAACGTGTATGTCTTATGCCAATATCATGCTGTTTATATTACTGAAGCTCTGTAGTTGAGCATGAAATCAGGGATCCTGATACCTCTGGAATTTCCTTAATTGCATAGCACTGTTTTTGTTTTTCCTGTGTTTCTGTTTTTTTTTTTTTTAATATGAATTTGAGTATTGCTCTACCAATACTCTTCAATTTATTCTCTACAATAGAAACAGAAGAAATACTGTAAGATTCTTTTTATGAGGCCTCAGTCATGCTGATACCCAAATCACACAAGGAATCAGCAAAGAATAAGCACTACAGACCAGTTTCCCTGATAAACATTAATGTTAAAACACTGGCAAATATACCAAAGCTAAACCAAGACCAGGTGAACAATCTAAATAGACCGGTTAGTCATGAAGAACTAGAGGATGTCATCAAAAATCTCCCCTCCAAAAAAAGGCCAGGACTAGAAGGCTTCAATGCAGAATTCTACCAGAACTTCCAAGAGGAGCTAATACCTATTCTCCTTAATGTATTTCACAATGTAGAAACAGAAAAGTCATTGCCAAATTCCTTTTATGAAGCTACAGTTACCCTGATACCAAAACCACACAAAGACCCAACCAAGAAAGAGAATTACAGGCCTATCTCACTCATGAACATCGACGCAAAAATTCTCAATAAAATACTAGCAAACTGAATTCAAGAACACATTAGAAAAATTATCCATTACGATCAAGTAGGCTTCATCCCAGAGATGCAGGGCTGGTTCAACATACAAAAATCTATCAATGTAATCCACCATATAAATAAACTGAAAGAAAAAACATATGATCATTTCATTAGATGCTGAAAAAGCATT
>NW_026068278.1:431629-434680 GCF_014885135.2 Alexandromys fortis | reverse complement strand
TTGGGAGCTCAGTCCAGTGCTCCAGTGTGGGTCTCTGTCTCTATCTCCATCCATCACCAGATGAAGGTTCTATGGTGATATGAAAGATATTCGTCAGTAATGCTATAGGATAGGGTCAGTTCAGGTTCCCTATCCCCCAAGGGACTAACTGGGGACATTGCCTTAGAGAAAAAATATTTTATATACATTATAAAAAATTCACACAACTTTTTATAATATGTAATTATTTATAATAACACATAAATTTACTGTGTATGTTATATAAATATATACCAATACACATTATTGATTGATCTGTTGTTGAACAATTATATTGATTGTAATTCTTTGTTGTGATAAACAAAAAATGTGATAAACATACAATTATGCACGGGATGGGGTTTTCTGGATATATACTCAGAACATAGTTGGATCATTTAGTAATATAGTTTTAATATTAGAGAAAACCCTAAAATTATTTCCACAATGTTTGAATCATTTTCATCTACACCAACTGTGAATATGTGCAACTTTCTCTCAGTGTCATCTCCAATATTTGTTTTCAGATGTGTTGATGGAAGCCAATATTACTGGGGTGAGTGTAAGGTGGTATCTCAAAGTAGTTTTGATTTGACCCACCATAATGTCTGGAGACATTGTCCACTTAAAAAAATATTTACTGGGTATTTGTATTCCTTCTGTTTTCAAATATGTCAGGATATATTTTCATGTTTAATTGGAGCATGTATTTCCTTGTAAACTCAGGATCTTAAGTCATGTCTGATGTGTAGCTGGTAAAACTTTGCTCATATTTTGCCACTCTTTATTCTGTCTGTTTCTTTGTCTAATTGTTTTTTTTTTTAATTTCCTTTTTTTTCCTTCCATTTTTTTTTTTTTGCCTTTCCAGACAGGGTTTTTCTGTATAAAAGCTATTGCTGACTTAGAATTTGTTTGTAGGCCATGCTGCCTTTGAATTTACAGAGATTCACTTGTCTCTGATTCCTCAGTGCCGGTATAAAAGGAATGAGCCACCATCGCTAAATCAGTTAATTGTTTCTTTTTTTCTGTGAAGAAATACTTTATTTTTTCTTTTTTATTACTTAAAAAATACCAAACCAAATTCCCACTATCTCCCCTCCAACAAGTCCCCTCCCTCTCCCTCTACAGACCCCCCCACCCCTCCAACCCCAAGGGAGTGTCATGGACACCACCCTGTGGAGAGTCCAAAGGCCTTTTTACTATGTCTAGGTTGAGAAAGGTTTACAACGAAAGAAAATATGATCCCATGAGGCCAGTATAAACAAGTAGAGATACATCTCAGTGTCACTACCAGTGGCACATCCTGCCCCAGCTGTCAGCCCCCTTCAGAGGGGCTTAGTTGTTCTCATGCTCATTCATTCCCAGTCCATTTGGGGTTGGTGAGCTACCATTAGCTCAAGCAAACTGTCTCAGTGTATGACCCCTTCATGGTATTGAATTCCTTGCTCATACTTTCACTCCCTCCACTCTTCAACTAGATCTTGGAAGTTCAGTCCAGTGCTCCAATGTGGGTCATTGCCTCTGTTCCCCATCTATTGTTGGATGAAGGTTCTATGGTGATATTTAAGATAATCATCAGTCTGAATACAGGGTAAAGTCAGTTCAGATACCCTCTTCTCTATTGCTAAGGGTCTCAGCTGGCTTCATCCCTGTGGGTTCTTGGACATCTTTCAAGCCAGGTTTCTTGCTAACTCCATAATGACTCCCTCAATCAAGATATTTCTTCCCTTGCTCTCATGTCTGTCCTTCCTCCACCTCTACCATCCCATTACCTCAAGTTCTCCTTTTCCCCACTTCTCCCCTACTCCAAGCCCCTTTCCCTTGCTCCAAAATTTTTGTCTGATTCCAATTTCCAGGTTCTTTGGGTTTACCTTATTACTTAGTTTTTCTAGGATACTGAGCTATAGGTTCCTTGCCCTTTGTTTATGACTAGAATCCACTTATGAGTGAGCACAAACCATATTTGTTTTTTGGGGTCTTGGTTACCTCACTCAGGATGATGTTTTCTAATTCCATCCATTTGCATGAAAAATTCAAGATGTCATTATTTTTCCCTGTGGAGTAGTACTTTAATGTGTACATGTGCCATACTTTCATTATCCATTCTTCAGTTGATGAGCATCTAGGTTGTTTTCAGATCCTGGCTATTACAAATAAAGGTGCTATGAAAATAGTTGAGCAAATGCTGTTATAGTATGATTCAGCGTCTTTTGAATATATTCCCAAGAGTGTAATTGCTGGATCCTAAGGTAGGTTGATTCCCAGTTTTATGAGAAACTGCCACACTGATTTCCATAGTGGTTGCACAAGTTTGCATTCCCACCAGCAACGGATGAGTGTTCCCCTTGCTCCACAACCTCTCCAGCATAAGCTATCATTAGTGATTTTGATCTTAGCCATTCTGACAGGTGTAAGATGGTATCTTACAAGTTTGATTGATTTGCATTTGCCTGATAGCTAAGGATGAAGAACATGACTTTAAGTATCTTTTGGCCATTTAAAATTCTTCTGATACCCCTCCTACACTTCCTGTTCATCCTCAGGGGCTACTCTGCCCGATACCTCCTCTCTCTTCCTATCCCACCCAGCTTGCACCCACAACCCTACCCCCGCCTCCGTCTGACCCCCTTCCCTCTCTGACCACATAACATCTCCCAGCCCAGCCTGTTAGGGCTCTAGGACCGAATCCGAATCAGCAGGGCAAACGGGAGGGTGCTAGCTCCTTTGTCCCCACTAGCCTACCTGCAGCAAGCTAGGTAGGTCCTTTGTTTACGAGACACCTAGCAGCAAGGAGTTCCGGTCCAGGCACCAGGAGAGACATCACTGGGGTGAGTGAGTTTCTGACCGCGGCAGCAGCCCTGGACAGGGAACTCAGACACCCCTCCTACACTTCCTGGTCATCCTCAGGGGCTACTCTGCCCGATACCTCCTCTCTCTTCCTATCCCACCCAGCTTGCACCCACAACCCTACCCCCGCCTCCGTCTGACTCCCTTCCCTCTCTGACCACATAACATCTCCCAGCCCAGCCTGTT
>NW_026068278.1:405380-428467 GCF_014885135.2 Alexandromys fortis | reverse complement strand
AAAAAAAAAAGAAAAAGAAAAAAATAAAATAAAATAAAATGAAAAAAAAATTCTTCTGATAAGAATTCACTTAGTGCAGTACACCACTTTTTTTTTATTTTTGTATATACACATTTTATTTATGTATTTATGCTAAGTGTTCACTGAAGCTGTTTCCTTATCTTGGTTATTATAAATAAATAATGCCTCAATTAATTATTGGCATTTCTTATTCTACTACTATGTATGCATTTATTTTTTTTCTATTTTTTTGAATGTCAACCTGTTGAAGAATGAAAATAGACCCATATCTATCACCATGCACAAAACTCAAGTCCAAATGGATCAAAGACCTCAATATCAATCTGAACACACTGAACCTGATAGAAGAGAAAGTGGGAAGTACCCTACAACAGATGGGCACAGGCAATCACTTTCTAGGTATAACCACAGCAGCACAGACATTAAGGGCCTCATTGAATAAATGGGACCTACTGAAACTGAGAAACTTCTGTAAAGAAAAGGACACGGTCAACAAGACAAAAAGGCAACCCACTGCCGGGTGGTGGTGGCGCATGCCTTTAATCCCAGCACTCGGGAGGCAGAGGCAGGCGGATCTCTGAGTTCGAGACCAGCCTGGTCTACAAGAGCTAGTTCCAGGACAGGCTCCAAAACCACAGAGAAACCCTGTCTCAAAAAAAAAAAAAAAGGCAACCCACTGACTGGGAGATCTTCACCAACCTCGCAAATGACTGATCTCCAAAATATTTAAAGAACTCATGAAGTTAGACATTAAAATTTGAAATAACCCAATTAAAAAGTGGTATACTATGAGGATATCTCAAAGTTGTTTTGATTTGCATTTCCCTGATCACTAAGGAGGTTGAGCATGACCTTAAGTGTCTTTTGGCCATTGAACTTCTTCTGTTGAGAATTCTCTGTTCAGATCAGTGCCCCATTTTTTAATTGGGTTAATTAGCATTTTAAAGTCTAGTTTCTTGAGTTCTTTATATATTTTGGAGATCAGACCTTTGTTTGTTGTGGGGTTGTATGTGCTACTGGGGTTATACCTAGGAAGTGATCGCCTGTGCCCATCTGTTGTAGGGTACTTCCCACTTTCACTTCTATCAGGTTCAGTGTGGTCAAAATTATATTGAAGTCTTTAATCCATTGGGAGTTGAACTTTGTGCATGGCAAGAATTTATTCATTCTTCTATAGATTGAACATCCAGTTATGCCAGCACCATTTGTTGAAGATTTTTCTGTTTTCCATTGTATCTATTTTGCTTCCTTGTCAAAAATCAGGTGCTCAAAGGTGTGTGAATTAATATCCGGGTCTTCAGTTCGATTCCATTGGTCAACATCTCTGTTTTTATGCCAATACCAAGCTGTTTTCATTACTGTACCTCTGTAATAGAGCTTAAAGTCAGGGATGGTAATGCCTCCAGCAGTTCCAGCAGGACTGTTTTGGCTATCCTGGGTTTCCTGTTTTTCCATATGAAGTTGAGTATCATTCTTTCAAGGACTTTGAAGAACTGCGTTGAGATATTGATGGGGATTGCATTGAATCTATAGATTGCTTTTGGTAAGATTGGCATTTTTTACTATGTTGATCCTTCCTATCCAAGATTATGGGAGATCTTTTCATTTTCTGGTATCTTCTTCAATTTCTTTCCTCAAAGACATAAATTTCTTGTCAAATAGGTCTTCCACATCCTTTTTTAGTGTTACCCCAAGATGCTTTATGTCTTTTGTGGCTATTGTGAAAGGTGATGTTTCTCTGATTTCCCTCTCTGCTTCGTTATCCTTTGTGTATAGAAGGGCTACTGATTTTTTTGAGTTGATCTTGTATCCTGCCACTTCACTGAAGGCATTTATTAGCTGTAGGAGTTCTCTGGTAGGGTGTTTGGGGTCACTTATATACACTATCATATAATCTGCAAAGAACCAAAGTTTAACTACTTCCTTTCCAATTTGAATTTGCTTGATCTCCTTATGTTGTCTTATTGCTATTGCTAAAACTTTTAAGAACTATGTTGAAGAGATGTGGAGAGAGTGGACAGTCTTGTCTTGTTCCTGATTTTAGTGGAATGGCTTTGAGTTGCTTTCCATTTAATTTGATGTTAGCTGTCAGCTTCCTGTATAGTGCTTTAATTATATATAGATATGGTTCTTGTATCCATAATCTCTCCAAGACCTTTATCATGAAGATATGTTAAATTTTGTCAAATGCTATTTCTGTATGCAATTAAATGATTATAAGGATTTTTCTTTCAGTTTATTTATATGGTGGATTACATTGATTGATTTTTTTTATGTTGAATCAGCCCTGCATCTCTGGTATGAAGCCTAAGTGACCATAATGTGATGTGGGAGTGTCATATATCAATCTGTTGATTTCATTGGTTAAGTAATAAACACACTGCTTGGCCTCATAGGTTAAAGCATTGGTGGGAGGAGTAAACAGAATAGAATTCTGGGTGGAAGAGGAAGTGAGGTCAGACTCTGCTCTGCTTCCAGAGGGACCTGACAGCTCTGCTCTCTGGAGCAGAGACGCCATGCTCTGCTCTCCCAGGCAGCTCCAACCCACGATGGACTTAGGCTAGAATCTTCCCGGTAAGCGCACCTTGGGGTGCTTACACACATCATTAGAAATGGGCTAGTCCAGGTGCGAGAATTAGCCTGTAAGGGCTAGAGTTCATGGGACAAGCAGTCTTTAACTGAATACAGTTTGTGTGTTGTTATTTTGGGCATGAGCTAGCAAGCGGCCGGGGTGTTGGGGACGCAGCCCCGCCGCTGCTCCTATTTCAACAATAATGGATGATTTTTTGATGTGTTCTTGAATTCATTTTGCCAGAATTTTATTGAGAATTTTTGCTCCCATGCTCATGAGTGAGATTGGCCTGTAATTCATTTTCTTGGTTGAGTCTTTGTGTGGTTTTTATATCAGCATAACTGTAGCTTCATAAAAAGAGTTTGGCAGTGAACCATCTGTTTCTATTATGTGGAACCCTTTGAGGAGTATAGGTATTAGCTCTCCTGTAACGTTCTGGTAGAATTCAGGACTAAAACCATCAGGCACTGGGCTTTTTTTGGTTGGGAGGTTTTTGATGGCAGCTTCTATCTCCTCATGGCTTATAGGTCTATTTAAATTGCTCACTTGGTCTTGGTTTAATTTTGGTCGGTGGTATCTATCTAAAAATTGTCCCTTTATTTTATATTTTCCAGTTTTATGGAGTACAGATTTTTGTAGTAGGATCTAATAATCCTCTGAATTCCCTCAGTGTCCTTTGTTATATCCCCTTTTCATTTCTGATTTTGTTTATTTGGATGTTATACCTCTGCCTTTTGATTAGTTTGGATAAGGGTTTGTTAATATTGTTGTTTTTCTCAAAGGAACAGCTCTTTATTTCATTGATTCTTTGGATTGTTTTCTGTGTTTCTATTTTGTTTATTTCAGACCTCAACTTAATTATTTCCTGTCTTCTTCTCCTTTTGGGTGAATCTGCTTCTTTTTTTTTTCTAGAGCATTCAGTCATTGATGTGAGCTTTCTCCATTTTCCTTATGTGGGCTCATAGTGCTATGAACTTTCCTCTTAGTACTGCTTTCATAGTGTCCCATAGGCTTGAATATCTTGTGCCTTCATTTTCACTGAATTCAAGGAAGACTTTAATTTCTTTCTTTATTTCTTCCTTGACCCAGGAGTGGTTCAGTTGTTGATTGTTCAGTTTCCATGATTTTGTAGGCTTTCTGGGAATAGAATTGCTGTTGAATTCTAGCTTACCTCCATGGTGATATGATAAGACACAATGGATTACTTTATTTTTTTTTTGTATCTGTGAGTGTTTGCTTTGTTACTGAGAATGTGATCACTTTTAGAAAATGTTCCATGAGGTGCTGAGAAGAAGGTATAAATTCTTTTTGTTTGGGTGGAATGTTCTATAGATGTCTGTTAATTTCATTTGATTCATTACATCTGTTAGTTCTCTTATTTCTCTGTTAAATTTCTGCTAGTTGAAGTGTACATTGTTGAGAAAGGAGTGTTGAAATCTCCTACTCTTAGTGTGTGTGGTTTGATGTGTGATTCAAGTTTCAGTAATGTTTCTTTTACATTTGTGAGTGCTTTTATATTACCGGTGTAGGTATTTAGGATTGAGACTTCATCCTGATGAATTGTTCCTGTCATAAGTATAAAATGTCCTTCTCCATCTCTCTTGATTGATTTTAGTTTGAAATCAATGTTGTTAGATATTAGAATCGCCACACCTGCTTGTTTTTTAGGTCCGTTTGATTGGAAAACCTTTACCAACACTTTACTCTGAGGTAGTGTCTGTCTTTCAAGTTGAGGTGTGTTTACTGTAAACATCAAAATGCTGGATCCTCTTTACATATCCATTCTCTTAGCCTATGTCTTTTTATAGGTCAAATGAGATCATTGATATTAAGTGATATTAATGACCAGTGGTTGTTAGCTCCGGTTATCTTTCAATAGTAGTGTTTGTGTGTTTCTTTTCTTTGGGTTATGCTGGTGTGTGGTTATCAGATGACTGTATGATTGTGGGTGTAGTTAACTTCCTACGGTTGTCATTTTCCTTCTAGTACTTTCTGTTAGGCTGGGTTTGTGGGTATGTATTTTTTAAAAATATTTTTGTCATTGAATATCTTGTTTTCTCCATCAATGGTGAATGAAAGCTTTGCTGGGCACAAGAGTCTGGGCTTGCATCCATGGTCTCTTAGTATTTGTAGCAATTTGTACAGGACATTCTGGCTTTCATGTTTTCCATAGAGAAGTCAGGTGTAATTCTGAGAGGTTTTCCTTTATATATTACTTGAACTTTTTCTTTTCTAGATCTTAATTTTTTTTTTATTCTGTATGTTTAGTGTTTTGATTATTATGCATGGAGGGGACTTGTTTTGTTTTGTTTATTTTTTTTGATCCAGTCTATTTGGTGTTCTGTAAGCTTCTTGTTCCTTCATAGATATATCCTACTTTAGGTTGGAAAAGCTTTCTTCTATAAATTTGTTGAATATATTTTCTGTGCCTTTGAGCTGGAACTCTTCTCCATCTTCTACCCCTAATATTCTCAGGTTTGGTCTTTTCATAGTGTCCCAAATTTCCTGAATGTTTTGTATCAGGAATTGTTGGATTTATTGTTTTCTTTGACCAATGAGTCTATTTCCTCAATAGAATTGTCAAAACCTGAGATTGATTCTTCTAACTCTTGTATTCTGTTGTTTATACTTGTCTCTGTAGTTCCTCTTCCTTTACTCAGATTTTCCATTTCCAGATTTCCCATGGTTTGTGTTTTCTTTATTACCTCTATTTCAATCTTCAGATCTTGAACTGTTTCCTTTACCTGTTTGATATCTTTTTTTGAGGGGGGGTTCTTGAGGGGTTTATTAATTTCTTCCAGCTTTTTGTTTGTCTTCTACTCCATTTCTTTTTTTTCAAACATTTTATTTTATTTTATGCTTTATAAATAATACCATCTAAAATTTCCACCTCCTTTTCTCCTCCCATTTCCCTCTCACTCCCCCTACCCCTCGTGCTCCCCCTACCCCTCCAGTCCTAAGACAGAGCAGAGTACCCTGCCCTGTGGGAAGTCCAAGGCCCTCCACCTTCTGTGCAGGCCTAGGAAGGTATGCATCCAAACAGACTAGGATCCCAAAAAGCCAGTACATGCAGTAGAAACAAATCTTAGTGCAAATATCATTGGCTTCTCAGTCAGCCTCCATCATCAACCACATTCAGAGAGTCTTGTTTGATCACATGCTTTTCAGTCCCAGTCCAGCTGGCCTTGGTGATCTCCCTTTAGATCAGTCACAAGGTCTCAGTGGGTGGGCCAACCTCTCCTGGTCCTGACTTCCTTTCTCATGGTCTCTTTCTGCTCTTCAACTGAACCTTGGGAGCTCAGTCCAGTGCTCCAATGTCGGTCTCTGTCTATCTCCAGCTATCGCCGGATGAAGTTTCTATTCTATGGTGATATTCAAGATATTCATTAGTGTGGCTATGGGACAAGGCTAGTTCAGGCACCCTCTCCTCTACTACCCTAGGACCTAATTGGTGACATCCCCGTGGGAAACCCTCTAGAACTGATTCTTTTGACAACCCTAAAATGGCTCCTGTAAATAAGATACCTTCTTCCCTGCTCCCATATCTCCCTTCCTCTATCTCACCCATCCTGTTCCCCCAGGCTCTCCCCAATCCTCCCCTTCTCTCTTCTCTCTCCCCCTCTCTCCTACCCTTCATGCCACCCCCACCCCCATGCTCCAAACTTCTGCCCTACGATCTTTTCTGCTTCCAATTTCTAGAAGGATATATATTTATTTTTTCTTTGGGTTGACCTTATTATTTAGCTTTTCTTGGATCATGAACTATAGGCTCAATGACCTTTGTTTATGGCTAGTATGCACTAATGAGTGAGTACATACCATATTCATCTTTTTGGGTCTGGGTTACCTCACGCAGTATAGTGTTTACTATTTCCATTCATTCACATGCAAAATTCAAGATGTCAATGTTTTTTTCCCCGCTGAGTAGTAATCTAATGTGTATATATTCCACACTTTCTTTATCCATTCTTCCATTGAGGAGCACCTAGGTTCTTTCTAGGATCTGGCTATTGCAAATAGTGCTGCTATGAACAAAGATGAACAAATGCTTTTTTTGTATGATTGGGCATCTCTTGGGTATAGTCCCAAGAGTAGAATTGCTGGATCCTGAGGTAGGTTGACTTACAATTTCCTGGGAAACTGTCACACTGATTTCCAAAGTGGTTGTACAATTTTGCATTCCCACCAGAAATGTATGAGTGTTCCCCTTAATCCAAATCTTCTCCAGCATAGGTTATCACTGTTGTTTTTGATTTTGGCCATTTTAACAGGTGTAAGATGGTATCTCAAAGTTGTTTTGATTTGCATTTTCCTGATTGCTAAGGAAGTTGAACATGATCTTAATTGTCTTTTGGCCATTTGAACTTCTTCTGTTGAGAATTCTCTTTTCAGTTCAACACCCCATTTTTTAATTGGGTTATTCAAAATTTTAATGTCTAGTTTCTTGAGTTCTTTATATATTTTGGAGATCAGGCCTTTGTCTGATGCCAGGTTGTTTAAGATCTTCTCCCATTCAGTAGGTTGCCTTTTTGTCTTAATGACAGTGTCTTTTGCTTTACAGAAGCTTCTCAGTTTAGGAAGTCCTTTTTATTTTTTGTTGCTCTTAATATCTGTGATGCTGGGGTTATACATAGGAAGTGGTCTCCTGTGCCCATGTGTTGCAGCTTACTTCCCACTTTATTCTATCACACTTAGTGTGTTGAGATTGATATTGAGGTCTTTAATACATTTGGACTTGAGTTTTGTACATAGTGATAAATACGGATGTATTTTCATTCTTCTACAGGTTGGCATTCAGTTATGCCAGTACCATTTGTTAAAGATGCTTTCTTTCCTATGAACACCTGATTTTCGACAAATGAACTAAAATTATACAATGGAAGAAAGAAAGCATCTACTACATTTCTTTAAGAGAGTTTTTCATTTCCTCTTTAAAGATCTCCATCATTTTCATTAAGTATCATTTAAAGTTTTTTTTTCTATGTTTTCTGGGTTAGGATGATGAAGTCTTCCTGCTGTGTGACTACTGGGTTCTGGTGGTACCATGTTATTTTATAGGACATTAGAGGAATTCTTGCATTGGCACCTTCCCATCTCTTCCTTCAACTCTTATGTCTACAAAAATTGGTTTCCATGGAGCTCACAGGGAAAGATGCATTGGGATTGGGGTATATGGCTGCCCAACAGACCAGTTTCCTGCAGGCTGCCATGATTGCTGGAGGCACCTGGGGAGGGGGATTCTGGCCTTTTATTTACATGGAGGTTTGAGGAAGTTGGGGGTCCGAGGTCCCAGGGCCACTTTTGTCTCACCTCTTATGTCCACCAAGAATTGGTCTCCATGGAGCTCACAGGGAATGATGCATTAGAGGGAAATCTAATAATTTTGAAATACACTATTCAGAGTGTGTGAAAGTTAGATTTACCACATCAAGAGATGATTATAAAGACAACGTCTATCTGCAAATGAACAGCTTAAGATTGGATGAAACAGCTGTTTATTACAGTATTAAGGACACAGTAAAAAGACTTCAGTATGAACCCTGACACATCACTTCCTTCAGGAGTGCTCAGAACCAGCAGAGGGTGCAGAGTGCAAATGGAAAACAAGCACATTATAGCAACAGGTGCAGATGCAATTCATTGTTTTTTTTCTGGTGGCTCAGTCTCAGCTGGTACTCTAATTCTCACAATAGTCTTTGCACTTGTTTTGTGATCTGGATGGTCTGCAAAAATAGAGCTTGGCTTTTTCTCAGTTAGCATACACACAGAAACACATGTACACACACACTCAAACATACAATCAAGGTCTAAATGAACTAAATGTTAAACATTACTTCTGCCTCTGATATGACTTTTGAGGTGACTTGGATCAAGTGCTAGTGAAGGTTAGAAGTATTGGTGAGGCTTATATCTCACGAGATTCAGGGCATATTCTGATCAGAGCAGTTTTTAGGATTGGGGGTGGTACGAGTAGGCACACTGTGTGACCTGATCACTTTAAAGTGTCCTAAATATTTCTGCTTTTTGAGAGAATTTTGTACCTCATTAACAAACCTGATCCGTTTTCTGGTACTTAATATATACCTTTCATCATCATCACCATCATCAATACTACTATAGTTTGTGCATCTAGACCAAACTCTGACCTTTGTTCTCAATATTGACAGGAGACATATCAAACTTGGCTGAGACTTAGGCTGTCACTACTGTGGGAATTTGAAGAGAGTCTTTGGTAAATAGTCTGTCTCAGTTTCCCTGATTCTTCTGATTCTTTTCATAGAATCTAAAAAAAATTAAAAATACATAACTAACTGAAGAATCTATCTGCTAAGTCAAAATATTAATATTCTGTAGACAAAGGACTTACCATGTTCTGTTACACCATCTTGAGTCACTTTGCGGATGCTCACAGGTGTGTCTCCTGCTGAAGAGTGAACTCTAGGATTCAGTGCCTCGGTCCTTGTGAGCCACAGTATGGTTAGACTATTTTCTCAGTTGAGTTTTACTCTTTCAAAATGATTCTAGCCTGTTTCAAGTTGAAATTAAAACTAGCCAGCACACTGGACAACTTTCTTCAGTATTTTGGCATAATTCTTGATAGACAACTTTAAGTTACATGTCATCTGCCTACAGTAACAACATTGGTAATAATCTATGCTTTTAGAATGAATAGGATGTCTTTTTTGAAAAAATTGGTGAACATTTTGCTGCGTATATATTTATATTGTATTACTCTTTTGTTGAAAACTTTCTTTAATGTGTATGAAAAAAAAAGTAACCTCTTCTAACTGGCTTGGTTTAGTAATATTTATATCACATACTTGAATAGCTAGTTTGTTTTCTTCTTAGTTCATTTTGCTTGGAGTCCCTTTTTATAGCCTTAACTTAAGGTTGTGTGGCATGATAATGGGATCTGTTTCTCAGAGGCAGCAACAAGAATGTTCCTATTTTCTAATCCAATCTTTTGTATAAATCATTTTATCATGACCCTGAGACCATCAGTACTAACAGCTATTACTGGAAGCAGTAGATATTTCCTGTCATTTGTTGTTTTGGTATTTAGTTGGAACTCAGGATTAAGAATTCTGTAATAATTTACTTATTCCCTATGACTGTGTTTTGAGTCTCTTCAAACTAAATATTTCATTAATCTCTGAGAAGCTTAGTTAGTGATTATAACTTTTTATTGAAACCATTTTACTTTTCTTTTTCATTTAATTTTGGCATATGCTTTTATTATATAGACATGTGTGGACTGAGATTTGTGCTCTTTAAAACATGGTGTACATTTTTTCAGGTCTTCCTGGCATAAGTGTTTCTGTCAAATATTTAGGTATTATTTTGATAAACCTGCCTTTTAACTGAGTTGACCTCTCCTGTAATTTTCAATACCCTTTCCTTATTTTGTGGTTTTAATATTCTAGCTGTATATCATGGGGAGTTTCTTTCCTGTTCCAGGTTGGTGTCCTACCTGTAGTCCATTTTAGCCTAGACAGGCATCTTTTTCTATATAATTAGGACATTTTCTCTATGTTTGTATTGAAAATAATGTTTATGCCTTTGCCATCATACTTTTTGTCTCGTCAAACTCCATTAATCCAAAGAATGCTTGCATCTCTTCTTGCTGTCCCAATGAATTCCCATACTCTACTCATATATACTTGCATATTTTCTAATTGGCCTTCACTGAGTGACTCAATAACTTGACATTACATTCCAGTCTTGATTCACAGTTTTTTTGTCATGGTCCATTCTATTGTTGTGTCCTTCTACAGTTTTTTTTTAATTATTAATGTTTTCATTTTCATAATTAGTTTAGTTTTGTATTCAGCAATTCTTAACCTTATTTTAATCTGTTTATAACTTAGATTTCTTCTTAATTTCATTCTAATCAGTCTCATTTTGTTGTTATTGATGAAGATGGTGAAAATAATATTCTAGTCTTGGTGTGCACATATCCTCTTTTTGTTGCTGGAGCATAGTTATAATAATAGCTTGGAAAAAGTTTTCCTGGAAAATCACTCATGTAAACTTCATTGTTGATTACTATGAGATAACTACCTTTAGACTGGGAAGGGCTTGTGATCTTGGATATTTATGTTATTTTCTTTAAGATGAAACTTTTAATAACAGAAGAAATTTTGGTGAAAATGGGTCTGTCTACATTGGTTGTACCTTCGGATCTTAATTTGATAATGATATGAATTCAGAAGTTCTATATTGGCTCTGTTTTATCCAGCTTTTCAGAGTAAACATTTTCAAAGTAATTTCCATTGATGTCTTGAATTTCAGTAGAATCAGATGTCATTACATCATTTATTTAGAGGCTTATCTATTTCAAATGTTTAAGTCATTCTTCGTGTTCAATTTATGTTTATTCTTTCAGTGTAGGTGGGTTTAATGTTCTGAAAAGGAATAAGTCATGAGAGGTTTGAGATATTGCTTTATTATGAGGAATTGACATCCAGGACTACTGTTTACATAAACAGATACTATCCAAAGACCAGAAGACCAATTGATTGTCCTCTTGTACCTTGACAACTTGTGGTTTCTTCATGTCTGATTGCCCTACCCCTTCATGTGTCATGATGAGTGACAAAAGGCACAGGGTCTTTGAGATGTTGAGGGGAGACAAGTCACCTTAATGAATGGGAAGTTCCAAATATAATTAGAAACAAGAGAATTCTAGAGAAGTCAGGTAGTTTTTTTTTTTTTTTTTTTTTTCACTTAGAGGTAAGAACTTGGGGAAGTCGGAAAAGTATTAGTGAGTAAAAACAATGTCTACTTAGCAGTTCAGAAAAGCAGGAGCATGAAAAAGCCTGTTGATGATGTTGGGAATGACAGATAGGGAAGGGAGTGAGGGGTCACAGAAAGACAGTGGCTTGTGAGAATGGAAAGAGATGGACTACCTGATGGTGCAGGGAAAGCAAGTATATAAGGGCAAAGTGAATTATTTCTGTGAGGAAAAATAAAGCTTGGCTGGTGGTGAGACAAAAGTAAATTCTCGAGGAGCTCCAAGGCAGAAGGGTACGGCATGGAGAGAAATTGCTTTCTTAAGGAGGTCAAAAAAGAGTTGATGGAGATTTTATGTGGAGCATGTTGCATTGATTCATGGGTGGTCAGCTCTGAAAAAGCTAAAGTTTAAAGAAAACTCTAGAATCTGTTTTTATTTTGACCAAAGAATAATCTCAGTATTTATTTTCATGTAATGAAGATCTTTTTATTTTCTGCAATAAAACTTTGAGCATTATGCATGGTATACTGTACTGCTGAGCTATGATTTCAGCCACATTTGCCTTATTCAATTTTATGTATCTATTAATTATTCACTGTAAACTATAAAATTCCCCTAAAATTAATATATTTTAGTTTTTCAATGTATAATATCCTATGAATTTATTTAATAAATTCTACCAAGACCATAGATAAGTTTAAGTGTAAAAAGCATAATAGAGTAAGACTGAAAACTTTTATTTATATAACTATAATCTTATACTAAACATGTCTTTTTTCATCCCTTCTATTTATGTTTTGATACAGAGTTTCATATCATCGAAGCATAACTCAAACATACAATTCACTGCTCTACCTCTGTCCTGGGAATGAAAACAGGGTTTCAGGCATGCTCACAATTTTTCTACCAACTGTGCTATATCCCCAGCACAATAAGTAATAATTTGATGCTATAAATATCACCTTGATCTCTACTTCATCTCAGATATCTGCCCTATTAATTGTTTCCCCCAGGTGCCTACTCCTGAACTCATGATATATCCGGGAGATAGACAAATAATGTTCTCTCTTGTGCAATAAAACCAACTCTAAATCTTCAGCTCTGACAGATACACTTAGCTCTGCACTCACAAGTCCTTCCATAAAGTGATAAAGTGTTCATCATTGAACATTAGCACATCTGACATGGAGTTGAGGCTAATATAAGTTTGGCTAGTTGCCTTTTTTTTGATACAAGCTTTCTCTGTAGCTTTGGTGGCTGTCCTGGAACTAGCTCTTTTATACCAGGGTGACTCAGAGATCTGCCTGCCTCTGCCTCCCCAGTTTTGGGATTAAAGGCCTGTGCCACCACCACCCAGCTTCCTAGTTGCTCTTTTAAAAGGTAATCTATAGGTAAGGACAGATACTCAATGTGTGAATGGATGTGAGTGAGGGTAACAATACACATTTATGACAGTTTAATGACAGAGTTTGCTGTTTTCAGGTGTCCAGTGTGAGGTGCAGCTACTGGAGTTCAGGACAGGCTTGGTGCAGCCTAGAAGTCTAATTTTCAGTTTCTGGATTCACATCAGTGACTCCTGTATGGACTGGCTTCTCCAGGATACTAGGAAGAGGCCAGAGTGGGTTCCTCAAATTGTAACAAAATGTTAGCATTATCCAGTGTAATATGTAAAGTTTATGAATGGCAGATTCACCATCTCAAAATATGATTTCAAATGCAACATCTACCAGCAAATGAGTAGTTTAGGATCTGAAACTTCCATTAATTACTGTGTCAGAGGCACAATGCAGGGCTTCAGTAAGATAGGAACCCTGATACAAACTTTCATATAGGAGTGCTCAAAACCAGCAGGGAATAAAGAACTCACATTGAGAACAGAGATATAGCAGGGACAGATGCAGACATAATTGTGTGCTGGTTCTGAGGTCTTGGCTGTCACTTCATCTCATGATAGCAAAAAAAAAAAAAATCACTCTGCATGCCTAGTCTGTATTTCTGTGAAAATATAGCTGTGTTGTTTTGCAATTTAAAAATATATACCACACAATCTAACAGAAACTAAATGCAGAAAATCACCTCTAATTGCTGAAATGGCACTGTTGAGATTCATATGCTTATGAAATTCCATGGTATTTGTGAGGCTATTTCTTCATGACATTCAGCAAAAGCCTCAGTGATATTCCTACAGGACAGTGTTTAGGATTAGAAGAATCATAAAAGAAGCGATGCCACACTAAATCAGATAAATAACTTTTATAGGTCCCTAATATTTCTACTTTCACTTAGAGACAGAAACAGACATGACCTTTTTGTATTTGTCTTTTTCACATGATTGCATTACTTAATCAAGTATGTTTATCGTCATATTGGTGGTTTTATTTTTTAATATAGAAAAAACTTCTGACCTTTGTTCTAAACATAGATGTAAGGTTCTTACCTTAAATCCAGCTGAGTCCAAGTTATAGATTTAAGGGGACTGAGGAATGGTATCTCTGTTTCTTCTCATATACTATTAATAACTGTAAAAGAATCTGGTTAATTTGGGAATATTTCTGCTAAATCAAAATATCCTGTGGAATAAGTTATCACCATATTTTGTTCCACCACAACATGCCACTTTGGTGAGAATGGCAGGGGTGTCTCGTGCTAAGCAAGGGACAATACATCTCTGTTCTCAGTTCTCTGTGAGCCATGTTGATCTTTTACCTGATATTACTTTTCTGAAACTGACCCATGCTTCACAAAATCGTTGACCTATGACTCTCTATTCAAGAGACCCCAAATTAACTCTATCTTTAGAGCAAATGAAAAAATAATTACTTGTTTTCCTTTTATCACCTCATTATAAATAGAAAGTTGTGATTTTCATTGAACAATGATTTGTTTTAGCACATAAAATGTTTGATTAAATTGTTCATACTTTCATGCATGAATATTGTGAACAAGTAGGAAAACTATTTAATTCACTTTACCCATCCATTATTAACTCCATGTTCAATATTAATAGTCAGAAGTTTCCTCATTTATAATATTAAAAGACTAGATATGTGGGAATCTTTGCTCTCCTTGATGAGACCTGCAGACATTCCTGCTTCAATCACACAGGAATTAAGGCCATGCTGTGTTTAATGGTTTGTAGGGTCTCAGAGGATCTCAGTACAACAGACAGGACACTTATCCCTAGATTTGTTATTTATAGATATTTGTATTAAAATGTTTTCAGATGAAAGTAAAGTGCCATTTGTACAAATCATAGCTATGAGTAACATTCATATAATTTCTGTGGTGATAGCTACTAGAATAAGAGTTGCTGACTGGCTTGATCCCAGGTCATGCTGAGTAAGCTATTTTATGCAACCCAGATCCAACTGCCTAGGCATGGTGCTCAAAATCTCTTGATGTTCATGGTTGTGATGGCCTTATCACACCAAAAAACAGCATTTTATGGCACTGCTCTCTATATTCTGGGTTTTGACATCTATCCATCTCATCTTCCATGAAGTAACTTAAAACTTGAAAGAGGTGTTATCGATATTTTATTTAGTTTTTAACATTCCTCGGCTGTCTATTTCTCAGTTCTAAATGGGGGGTCTTCATCAAATCCCTCACACCTGGACATAAGGATCAGTGTGGTAGGTGTTGAGAAAGATTATGAGAGTTTCTGGGGGAATGAAATCACCACAAAAATTGTGCTACTTTCCAGACTCAACAGGACTGACATACATTTGAACTCACAGAGAATGTAACAGAATGAACAAGGCTGGCAGAGGAACAAGCTATGTGAGGACCCAGTCCTAAGAAAAAAAAAATATAACACAAGACCCCACTCTTAATGAAGAAGCTGTGTTCACATTACAACCACTAAAGGAAACATTAATTCTTCAAATACAGCCTCTGTGGTACACATACCACACCTAAGGGCAGGCCTCATGCCAAGCAGCAAATTGTTAACAAAAATGATTCAGTTCTTCTTTCCATGAATTAGTTACTGATTAACTCATAACTCATGCACATAATGAGAATATGTCAGTCTGAGCACCCAGCAGTGATGCAGGAGAAACTTCAAACAGTAAAATTTATGATATGAAGGATTTGCTATCAACGTACTTAAAAATAAGCTATACAAAGTAGTATATAGCTAAAGAAAAACTGCCACTAATCTGACTATAAGATAAATAGTTTAATGGCCTGGATTATCAGAAAAGTTTGTAGCATAATTGATGTTTAGCATTGCTGGGAAACCACATCTGTAAATGTCTGTTTTTAAAGACTGACTTCTAATGTGACTCCATTCCCACAAAAAAAAAAAATAGAGACAATTTTGATTTATAAGAATCCATTGGGCTCTTTCCCAAATTAAAGATAATGTTACTATAAAACATATTTGTATGCTAGGGCAGATTATACCTGCATTAAGTTCCTTTCAGAATAGTTCTAGGTGGGCAATGTGACCGTAGGTAATGATTATTAGATAAAACCATCATGGGTATACTTAAGAAATGATTCTTGAAATATATCTGCTGAATACCAGTTTCCCCAGGTGGCTAGACTTGCAGGCTTTTTTTCTTTGTTTATATTGATCAAAGTGAAACCTGGGATCTGAAAGACACATGAGGCAGGGCAGTGGTGGCGCACGCCTTTAATCCCAGCACCCGGGAGGCAGAGGCAGGCAGATCTCTGAGAGTTCGAGGCCAGCCTGGTCTACAAGAGCTAGTTCCAGGACAGGCACCAAAGCTACAAAGAAACCCTGTCTCAAAAACAAACAAACAAACAAACAAAGACACATGAGGATGGTAGCATGGGTGGAGTGTAGCGCCAAAAGTCTATGTACACTGGTAAACGTTCCTCTCTGAGAGGCTGGATCTCTTCTGTGCATTAGCCAGAATGAGGCATGTACTACTATTAAAAAGTTTATCTTCATCCACCACTAAGTATGGAGAGTTATTGCTCACTATGAAGGTACTGAGGTTTCCATAACCTCAGTAGATACATAAGTCAGCTTTATAAACTTTCCATCCAAAGTCTTAAAAAATTATAGAAGAGGGAATGGAAAGAATTTAAGAGCCATAGGAGGAGAAGGATTGCTAACATTCCTGATGTTTATATGACCATTTGACTTTTGATTTCAGAGGAACAGTGGTTTGTTGCACATAACCTACAGAAAATGATGGTAGTCATTATTTCATCATGGTTGAAGAAATGTTCCTGAGGCCGTTCCCCTGGGTGGAAACTTCTGGCAGATGATTGCTACTGAGTGAGATTTCTCATTCTGTGACTTATTGATCAAACATCATAGGATGTCGTATCTACAAGGAGTGAAGATAAATGAAGCACATCTATGTGTGGCTTAGAGTCCAGGCAGGAGACTTGTTGATTGTCCCAGATGTGGAAACTTTGCCTCTTAAAGGATCTTAAAATTAAAGGTGAATTAATTCCTAAGCATGCTAAATACATACCACCAAAATGTTAAAATAGTCAAACAAGCGTAAAATTGGATTTCAATATGCTTTGTCACACATATCAAAGGTTAATTCTGGAGAGCAGTCATATTTCTTCAATGTATATTTGTCAGAAAGGAGAATCAAGTCTAGGAATTTGTGCATTCTACACAACTGAAGTAAGATTTTAACAATGGTTCTTGATTTTAATAATTCTATTCAACATTAATTCAGCTTTATATCAATTCTTTAAAAATATTCAAAATAATATTTTATATCTGTGAATCAAACAGAGTTTTGGACATGGTTAAATCATAAAATTTAAAGAGTTAACATATCCACATTAGATAAAATACAATATTGAAATACTGGTATTGATACCTAACTCATCTAGTTATTTTTGTGTTCTGAACTGAAAACTGCACCCTATATTGTTTCTATCCTAGAGCTGATTACATAGCAGGAAGGAAGAAATGCAAATTGTGCTTCCCTCTCCTTGTGAAAACCAGCCCAGTCCTGACTCTGTCACTCTTGCAGGGGAGCCCAGTACTGAGTTTTCCTTTCTTCCCATTCAGAGATCAACACTGAACACAGACCGCTCACCATGAAATTGTGGCTAAAATGCATATTCCTTGTAAATCTTTTAAAAGGTAATTTATGGGAAGAAGATACGCTAAGTTGTGGGAGCATGAGTAAGAGGTGGAAATTAGTAAGAGGGATGGTGTGTGTATGTTACATTTTCCTCACTGGAATTCTCTATTATTGAAGGTATCCAGTGTGAGGTGCAGCTGGTGGAGTCTGGAGGAGGCTTGGTGAAGACTGATGGTTCCCTGAAACTCTCCTGTGTTGCCTCTGGATTCACCTTCAGTAATTATTATATGCAGTGGGTCCGCCAGGCTCCAGGAAAGGGACTGGAGTGGGTTGCCTTAATTAGAAACAAAGCTAATAGTTACACAACAGAGTACAGTGCATCTGTGAAGGGCCGGTTCACCATCTCCAGAGACGATTCCAAAAACACCCTCTACCTTCAAATGAACAGTCTGAGAGCTGAGGACACTGCTACTTACTACTGTACAAGAGGCACAGTGAGGGAACTTAAGTGTGAGCCCATACACAAACCTTCATGCAAGATTGCTCTGGAGCAAGAGTGGGTGTACAAGGCCAGAGAAACAGACAGGATGTAATATTGCTCCATACACTAATTTCTCAGGAAAATCATCTAGGATTTTTAGTGCTGTATCAACCACAGAAGTCTCTACATTGAAAAGTGGCAACTTTACAGAATGTCTGAGCTATGAGAAACTGTAAAGAGGGTATAAGTTTCTCTTTGCCAATAGCAAATTTAAGGAGACAAGAATCGAAAATGTTAAAACAGTCATATTTTATTTGCATGTATGCATTGCATTTTGACATATTTCTTTGAAACTTGTTATGCAACATTGTAATATTATAAACATACAGTAGATGACACTTTGGGGTTTCTTTGAAAAACACATTACAGTTTTAATCAAAACTGACACTTTGAGACTTAAAAATTATTACAGGAATGTAATTTTCATATTTGATATTTGTTTGTATGATATAAAGCTATTCCTTTAAAGAAAATGTAAGAATGGTTATTTTTTGTAAAATTTGGGCTATTTTACAAGAGAATTTCCTAACTTTTGATAAAAGTCCATTTGCGTTATACTAAGTACTACTAAGTTGACTAAAATAATTCTATAGTTCCATTTATGATGAAGATTTTACAGAGACATTAGCAAAACATAGAATTCTTCCACAGTTCTTACATAATTCAAAGACTTACTATTCATTATGAAAATTTCTTATTTCCACACTACTTTTAAATTATGTCAGCTGGGCGGTGGTGGCGCACGCCTTTAATCCCAGCACTTCGAGACAGAGCAGGCGGATCTCTGTGAGTTCGAAGCCAGCCTGGTCTACAAGATCTAGTTCCAGGACAGGAACCAAAAGCTACGGAGAAACCCTGTCTCGAAAATCAAAAAAAAAAAAAAATGTCATTAGCTTATAGCCCTTACCTTAGGAATTAAATACAACTAATAATTCCTTCCCAATTTGTTTATTCAAAGGAGAATGAGTTTAGTGACCAGTGAGAGATATTTTCAGGATTAGTCAAAGAAGACCAAGGATAATTTTATATTTTCCAAATGGCTTTGCTTTTGCTTTTTTGGCAGTTTAAGGCAACTGTTGAATTTGAGCTTTGTAAAATTTAATAGACCTTTTACCTTGGTCTGGAATGGTTCTAAATAGATTATAGCAAACCATTGTACCTACTTTTTTTTTTTTAATGTAAAATGTTCTGCCTGCAGGCCAGAAAAGGGTACCAGATCTCATTATAGATGGCTGTGAGCAATCACGTGGTTGCTGGAAATTGAACTCAAGGCTTATGGAAAAGCAGCCAGTGCTCTTAGCTCCTGTGCCATCTCTGTATCCTGAGTTTACTTTATATGTTATCTTCCAACATACATAACTTTTTTATTGTTTCTATTGAGCTATATATTTTTCTCTACTCTACTTCCTTCACCCCCTTCCCATCTACCCTTTCCAATGACACACATACTCCCAATTTACTCAGGAGATAAGGTCTTTTTCTCCTTCCTATGTAGATCCATGCATTTCTCACATAGGGTTCTCTTTGTTGTGTATGTTTCCTCGAGGACTGAACCATAAGTTGTTTTTTTTTTCTTTGTTTTATGTATAGAAGCCACTTATGAGTGAGCATATATTATATTTGTCTTTCTGGATCTAGGTTACCTCACTCAATATTATTTTTTTCTAGATCCATCCATTTCCATGCAAATTTGAAGATGTCATTAATTTTTACCACTGTGTACCACATTTTCTTTATCTATACTTCTGTTAAGTGGCAGCTAGTTTTTTCCAGGTTCTGGCTATTTCAAATAATGCTACTATGTGCATATTTGACCACATGTCCTTGTGGTATTTTTGAACATTGTTTGGGTATATAAGCAACAGTGGTATTGCTGGGTGTTGAGGTATATTGTTGCAAGTTCTCTGCTTAAGTCTGTACCCCATGTTTTATTGGATTATTTGTTCTTTTGATCTCAAGCTTCTTTATCAGTCTTCTGTCCACTGTGGGGTTTGTAAAGAGTTTATTCCCATCCTATATATTGCTATTTTGTCTGTTGACCATGTCCTTTGCTTTAAAGAATCTTCTCAGTTTGGGAGGTCCCATTTATTAACTGTTGCTCTCAGTGTGTGTGCTATTCTTGCTATATTTGGGAAGCATTCAAGTATATGTAAAATGAAGGCGTTTTAGAAATGGAAAATATGACTAATGATAATGAACCACAAATGCAAGCATAAACAGAATACAAGATCTATTTCTTAAAGGAAGTGATCCAAAATAAAAGTCCCTTGCACTGCATACAGTTGAATCCTCGTGACCTCTAAGTTAGAGTATAGAATGATAAAAACTTTACATCATTTATTGAATTGTCATGCTTTAAAACAATAAGATTTTTTAAAAACTTAAGCTATAAATCCTAAGAAATGTAAATGAATTAATTGGAATATGAAACATGCACTTCCTTACTGATATTATATTAATGATTCTATGCTAGAGTGGCTAGCCTTTTGGAATAGAAGTCATGGAGTTTCACATAGGAATTCTAATTTCTTCAAAAATTGCACTGTACTGAAACCAAAAATAAAATATCCATGACAGAATTAGAACTAGGTAAATATTTACCAACATATTATTCCATAATTTATGTACATTGCCTATGTTCAGTCATTCCTCATCTGCAATTATTTAGCCTTTCTTGTTCTCTTTACTATAGGCTATATGTATTCATAGGTACATATACTTTATACATAGACACACACATATTTTCCTAGATTCTGTATATGTGTGGAAAATATGTTCCCATCCTTTCAAAGATTGAATCACACCCATTTAATATAAAAAAAAATTCTATCCAGATGGTGAGTGTGTGTCTACCAAGTCGGATGGTCCAGGGAACAGAGTACAAACCCCCTCCAATTCCCTTAATGTTTCTGGCTAAGGGGTACACTCATACATTGCTGGTGGGAATACAAACTGTACAACCACTTTAGAAATCAGTGTGGTGGTTTCTCAGGAATTTGGGAGTCAATGTACCTCAAAATCCAGCAATACCACTTCTTGGGAATATAACAAAGAGATGCCCAATCATACTACAAAAACATTTGTTCAACTATGTTCATTATTTGTAATAGCCAGAACCTGTATACAACCTAGATCCCTGCAATGGAAGAATGGATAAAGAAAGTGTGGAATATATACACATTAGAGTACTACTCAGTGGTAAAAAACAATGGCATTTTGAATTATGCACGCAAATGGATGGGAATAGAAAACACCATACTGAGTGACATAATCCAGACCCAAAAATATGAATATGGTATGTAGTCACTCATTAGTGGATTTTAGCTATAAAAAGAGGATATTGAGCCTATAGTTCACAATCCTAGTAAAGCTAAATTATAAGCTGTACCCAAAGTAAAATATATATAGATCCTCCTGGATATTGGAAGCAGAGAAGATCACCAGGAAAAAGTTGGGAGCATGAGGATAGGGGTGCGGTGGGATAAGGGAGGGGGGAGAGAGAAGGGAGAAGGGGAGGATTGGGGAGAGCTTGGGGGAGTGGGATGTTAAGATGGAGAAAGGACAGATATTGGAGCATGGGAAAAGATATTAGGGTTGGCAAGGGACTTGGCTCTAAAGGGGATCCCAGGTATCCAATGGGATGTCCCCAGCTAGGTCCTTGGTCAGTAGAGGAGAGGGTGCCTGAACTAGCTTTGTTCCATAGTCACACTGATGAATATCTTGAATATCACCATTGAACCTCCATCTGGCTATGGACGAAGACAGAGACACAGACCCACTTTGGAGCACTTGACTGAGCTCACAACGTCCAGTTGAAGAGCAGAAGGAGGAAGAAGATGAATAAGGGAGTCAGGACCACAAGGGGTTTGTCCACCTACTGAGACAGTGTGCCTGATCTAATGGGAGCTCACCAAAGACAGTTGGACTTTGACTGAACAAGTATGTGATCAAAATGGACTCTCTGAATGTGGCTGAAAATTGGGGCTGACTGAGAAGCCAATGATAATGGCACTGGGATTTGTCTCTACTACATGTACTGCCTTTTTGGGATCCTAGTCTGTTTTGAAGCACACCTTCCTAGGCCTGGATGTAGGCAGGAGGGCCTTCGACTTCCCACATGGCAGGTAACCCTGCCCTCTCTTACGACTGGAGCAGGAGAAGGTGAGTGTGGGAGTGGGAGGGAAATGAGAGGAGGGGAGGAAAAGGAAATCTTGAATAGTATTATTTATACAGCACTAAAATTTTTTAAAATATTCTATAACCACTCATTTCCCATAATATAATTTCTATTTTCAATAGTCTTTAGAGATGAGAAATATGTCCATATTTTATATCTACATACATACATATAATGTATATGTATAAATAAATATCACATAGATATTATTGACTGATCTGTCGATGAACAAATATCCTGTTTGTAATTACTTGTTGTTGTATAAAAATGCAGTAATAAACATGGGGGTACAAATATCTCTAGACATGATATGGGAATCTCTGGATACATACCCAGCAAAAAGATATCCAGTTCTTATGGTATACCCACTTTTAATTTTATGAGAAATTCCCAAAATGATTTCCACAATGGTCGAATTAGATCACATCTACACCAACTGTGAATTAGGGCTGTGCCCTATCTACTTTGTTTTCAATATTTGTGGTCAAATATGTTGATGGTAACCAATATTACTGGGGCAGGATGGTATCTCAAAGTAGTTTTAATTTGAACTACTATGATGCCTATGGATATTTCCCACTTTTAAAAATATTTACTGGACTTTTGTGATTTCTTTATATTTTGCAAAGTTGTTTATGCAATACTTATTTTTATATTTGGATTAGAACTTATATTTCCTTAATAGTTAGTTTCTGTAATTTATGTAAATGTTGGATCTTAGCTCTACTCTAACATGCACCTGGTAAAACTTTGTTTCCATTCTGTAGTTTGTTTGTTAAACTACTTGTTTCTTTTCGTTTATTTGCCCTCCTTTTTTTTTCTTTTTTTTTTTTTTGCTTTACAATCAGGATTTTTTTGTGTAAAATCTCTGACTGTCCTAGAACTTTGCTTTATTCAAAAAGTCTTATTTTTCTGGCAGTATTTATCAGATCAGTCTCTTTCACTCTTTATTTATTTATTTATTTAGGTATTTATTTATTTATGTATTTATTTAAGATTTCTGCCTTCTCCCC
>NW_026068278.1:387287-404554 GCF_014885135.2 Alexandromys fortis | reverse complement strand
TTTTTTTTTTTTTTTTTTTTTTTTTTTTTTTTTTTTTTTGCAATTTGTCTAGTCATAGGTATTGGTGCTTATACACAGTTAGTGAAGGAGGAAGTTTTTCAGAAAATAGTTTAGCAAACCACTGATCTATAAAAATAGAATTTCAATTGGAGTCATTTTATTTATTAATAGGTTCCCTTAGAAGAACAATAACATTTGTTCTTGCCTGGCTTATCTACTCTTAAGGCCTTTGCCATGAAAGCACTGTCCAGGATGGGTTTCATCTAATGGACTTGGCCTTCAATCAAATTAAATATTGATTATTTACTCCCACAAGCTTTATATCAGTATTGCACAAGCACATCATGCAGGCAGGTCATTACAGTATAAAATAAGGCTAGAGTTGGATTGACATTACCTTTGTACTCTGGTGGCATGCATAGTATATTCCAGTTTGGTGAAGAGTAGTCAGTAGGGATGACGGCTCTAAATGGGCACCAGTTCAGCTACTTCATTTATCAATGGGTTGTGAAGCATTGTTTCTTATCTGGAAGATTCATCTGGTTATGATAGATGTTCAGTTGGAGCTCCATACCTGCTATTATATGATAATTGCACTTAAATGACCTTCATATACGTATGTAGTTTTGGAAACCTATACTTTATTAGGTTTCCATATAAAACTCAAATTGCCCATTCCTGTTTTCACTCCCTCAACCCTTCTCCTATCTCTCTCTTATTTTTCTCTTCTTGTCCCATTGCCCAACTCCATCCATGACTGTAATTTATATTACCTTCATAGGAGAAATTGACCACCAACTCCATAATCACTTACTCTGTACCTAACTTCTATGGCTACATGTAGTTCATCCTGATTTCCAAGAGGAATGTACAAGTTTGTAATACCATCATCAATGTAAGAGTGTTCTCTTTACTGTACGTCCTTGCAGTAGTGATGTCATTTGTTTTATGGATCTTGGACATTCTGAATAGTGTGAGTTGAAATCTCAAAGTAAGTTTCTCTTGCATTTTCCTGATGATTAGCGATGTAGAACATTTCTTTAGGTGCTTCTCAAACATCTGAGTTTCCCCTTTTGAGAACTCCCTATTTATATCTGTTCCCCCATTTTAGTTGAATTATTTTTTCTTGTTATTTTTTCTTTTGTGTATTCTTTATATTTTTACATATTGTCCGTTATTGGATATGCAATTGAAAAGAATCATTTTCCATTTTGTAGCCTAGTGCTTTCACTAAGTGATAGTGTTCTTTCCCACATAAAAGCATTCATTTTCATTAGTTGTTCTTAGCACCTTTGATATCAGTATTCTGAACAGAAAGTTTGTTCTGCCAATTAATTCAAGAAAGTTTCACACTTTCTCATCGGTCAGATTCAGTGTGTCTGACATTATATTGATATGTTTAAAACATTTGCAGTTTAGTTTACTACAGTGTCACAAGTATGAACCTGCACCCTCGGTTGAAGAAACTGTCTTTTTCCAATTGTATTTCTGGGCATCTTATAAAAAAAATCAAGTGTCCTTAAATGTATAGAGTTATTTAAAGGTATTCAGTTTTATTACATTGATTATCATGTCTGCTTTTATGCTAATACCATGTGGTTTAAGTGTAGTAGGTAAACTGTAGAATTGAGATTATGTAAATACTATTGCTAGCAGTTCTTTTCCATTTTAGGATTTCTCTAGCTTTTCTGAGTTTTTTCCAGGTTCCACATGAAGTTGAAAATTATTCTTTTATTGTTCTTTTAATTTTTTTGTTTAGATGTGTTTGAATTTTAATGAGAAATACATTTAATATGAAGACTTTTGGGGGGAAGCAATTTTTATGATAATAAACCTAGTGATCATTGAGCATTGGTAAAGTTCTCTGTAGAATTTCCCAGTATTTTGCAGTTGTTAACATCCCTGTAAAGCCTTAACAAGCTCATGTTGCTCCAGGAATATCATATACCTTTTTATGTTTCATACAATGGTCAGCTGACCTAATGATGACAAGATAGATCCAAAGTCCTGGGAGCACCTGTTCTCCTATATTTTCAATGTTGGTGTAGGGACATCTTTCCTGAGTCCTGGAGCCAGCTCTTCTATGAGACACATGGCTAAATATGCTACAGTGTACAGCCAGGTATAAGAACATATATCCCAGTGCCACTGAAGGGAAGGGCTGGCTAAGTATCGCCTTTATAATTTTTCCTCATATATAATTCCTATTACTTATCTAAATAAAACTATAAATATAAATTCTCAACTCCATCAAAGATTCCAGAAGGATATAATATTACCTATGAAAACTGGAAGTGCATTGTAAGCAGATTCTGAAATCCTAGAATTGACAGAGACATCTTGCTGCCTGGACAATCACACAAAGTACTTCGTACTGTTGGAGTACCCATCTTTAGCTTACAGGCCCATAGTGTCCAGCAGACTTTTCTCTGAAAATTTCTCTGGAAATTTCAAAGACAGTTCCACCTATTTTTGCAGTTTGTTACTCACTTTTTTTCTGTGTCCTGCAGAATGTCTATCAGACATTTTCAGGAAGCAGGAACCCCAAAGGACCATCTCAAATTGAGGCAAGTTCAGCAGTAATTTCTCTGTGGGTCCTGCATGTACAGTTTATCAAGAAGTCCATGCAAGAGCAATTTCTTGCCCAGAATAACTATCCAAATCCATTCAGACCCTCTTTGCTGCCAATCTTCTTCTTGAAGTAATTGGTGCTGCCAGTAGCAGATTTGTCTCATTGTTGTAAAAATGTTAAGCTTTTAAAACATTTTAAATGCCATATTCTGAAGGTCTCTAAAGGATTTGAAAAATATCTATCTAACTGAAATATATCTCTCTATATCTGCAAAACCTAACTAAAATGACTAGAAGCTAGACTACTATAAATGACTCTGTAGTAACCTATATTTCTTAATTATATCATTTTCAAATGATCTTCACAAACACAATAACTTAATCAAGAGCTGAAATATACATATATACAGTCTAACAAAATCAACCTTAAATTTGTATCAGTAAACTAAGATCCATACCAATGCAAATCTCTATAGCATATTCTTTTTAAAATGTAAACAAACACTTATAGACAATATTTGGGAATATGGGCATAGTTGTCTCCATGCCGTTTCCTGCTCTTTATTTGGAGAAATAATTTTGGGGGTGTTTACAGTGACCTTTCAGAAGGTCTTGGTCCATCAAACCACATTAGCCTGGAATGAATCCACAGGTCCTCATCCTCTATGGAATCTGAAGAACCTCTTTTCCAAAGTTACATCTTTAGATCAATATTTTGAAATCAAGATACCTTTACAATATATATGTAGGTTTAGCTTAGCAGTCCATACAATGAAATATATCTCTGTACTTAGCTTCTTTACCATTAAAAATTTCAAAAAAGCACAATAATATTCATAATCCAGACTCTCTGTGTGTACTCAATTTTTTGTGGCTTATTATTTTTCACTTCTTTAATCTAGACTGTACTGTTTTTTAAAGACTATATTTTTAATACCATTACTTCTTATTGCAACTATTTATATTCTTTTTCATTTTTCTCTCAAGCTTATATACATATATCCAACAATTTGACACCTTTAGAAGTCTTTTATATTTGAATGAGTCCTATTGTAGTCCTATTGTGCATGTATAATACTTTACTGTACAGGAGAATGTCATCAAATGTTAAGCACTCCTTAATAACTTAAGCTGTGGTATTAGAAGAGCAAATACGGCACTGCATGCTTTGTACATCCATTCTATTATGGCTCAAGAAGTCCATTCACTGTCTCTCAGAACACCACCTCAGTTCCATGTATGAAGTGGGTCTATGTCAAGCCATTAAGCAAGTTGTAGTACTCTGTTCAAAAACATGATTTAAATGCTCCATAGCCAAACCTCATCAGGGTCTGTTCTCTTAGCATGGCACAGAAAGCCACAGTTTTGAAATGGCACACACAGATTTTTTTTCTGCTATGACTGGATTAGTAAATCCTCTCTTAAAGAGTTATGCCTCTATTTAATTCTACCAAACAGATCACCCAAGAAAATGTTGATACCAAACCAAACCATGCTTAATTCTGATCTTTTGTGTCTAGAATTCCTTTTTCAGTTTTATCAGGTTTTTATGTGGATATATTTACCCATGTTGACAGAGTAATTTGTTGGAGGAGGGTTGCTTGTTTGTCCTGCCACCCAGAACCAAAATAATGACACAGAAACTGTATTAATTAAATCACTACTAGGCCCACTAGCTCTAGCTTCTTATTGGGTAACACGTACATATTAATTTAACCCATTTCTATTAATTTTTATATTGCTACATGGCTGTGGATTACTGTGTGAAGTTCTCAGTGTGTGTGAGTGTGTGTGTGTGTGTGTGTGTCTGGTGGTGGCTGCATAGTTTCTCCCTTACTCTGTTTCCTTTCTCCCAGCATTCAGTATAGTTTTCCCTGCCTAGCTAAGTTTTGCCATGCTATAGGCCCAAAGCTATTTGTTTATTTATTAATGGTAATCACAATATACAGAGGGAATTCCCACATCATTCAGCCATTAGGCCAAGTACCTGGAAGATGCAGATAGGAGCCAAGTCTGCTTCTACAAAGCAATTTTATTTTCTCTGTCCTGCCCTTCCAACATCAGGTTCACAAATTGATGTGAGGACTTTGTTCCTGACTAAAAGGAAGCTGACTTTTAACATCATGGTTAAACACAGCTCACAGCTACAGCAGGGACTAGTGAGTGACTCAGTAACTGGAAACATGGTCCAGCCAGGCTGATGCCTGGGACTGGCCATTGTTGGTATTGCCTCTTATTTCCAAGAGACGTTAGTTAACTCTTTAAAATCTTCGTTACTGGTTGTGCTCTGAGATCCAAGGTCTACAGTTCTTGCACTTCCTTTATCACTATAATGAAGATGGACATCCTTAGAGAAAGGATTCTGAGGGAGCTGAGAGCAATGGATAGAAGAGTGCTTTTTGAAAGTAAATAAAGAGAGGAATCAAATATTACTAAGTTCCCATGTTTCCAATAGAGGTCTAATAATGAGACTGAGTTGTCCATAAGTCACAGGTTCTCATCACAGTCCCCATCTCCTGGTGTTTACTCTGTTTCTTATTAACTAAGTTGTTGATGAATGTTGTTTTAGAGTTTGTGTTTGTCACAAATATTTGCCTCAGTGATGATTTCTAGTGGTCATCTCAAGCCCCTCAGTCTCACTTTTTACATTGTCCTATTTGTAGATAGAGAAATTATCAAGATAATTTCATGTTACAAAAGACTAAAAATATATAGTTGACCTAAATGAACAGTCCAGGTGTTTGCATTGATAGTTTATAGATCTGTGAATGATGATTTATTGTGAAGTTATCATTGCTTCTTGGTGTCTTCTGTATACCCAAAGATTAAAATCCAAAGACATATTCATGGGTGTGATAAAGAAGTAGGCCACATGATGTGCTCATGCTCTGAGATTATGTTCTTCCAAAATTATACTATAGGATTCTTCATGATCCAAGTACTAGGCTCAATATAGTGGAAGGCAAATATGTGAGGATATAAGAAATTTAGGACTTGACATGGGACCATTTGATATTGGTATTTCTCAAGGTGACAGTTTGAAACTCCAAATCTGTGTGAAGGAACAGAGGAATACCTATGAGCTCCCTCACTTTCTAGAGAAGAGTTGCAGAAAATGATCCTCCCATGTCTCAGACATTCTTCTGAAAAAATTAATATTATGGTGTTTTATATAACCATAAACTTGACTGTATGAGAACTAGGCTTCTTTGGTGAACTATAAATATGTAACTCTGTTATTTAAGGAATACTAATGATAAGAATGAGACTTTGAATGTTTGGTTGTTGAATAGTTACATGACACAACCAAATTACAGGGTAGGTTTTCATGAACTCTGTCACTACTACTGTGCTAACCATGTTTATGAGGTCTTCCATAAGCATTGTCTTCTTTTTGAGTCCAGGTCAAGAAAACATGTATAACAGGAAAGCATGCAATCTGCATATGCAAAGGACTTCATTCTGTTCACAAACACCAGCACAGTTCTGACGTTGAAGCTATGGCAGAGGATCCAACCCTGTGATTCCCAGGCATGTCCATTCAGTGATAAACACTTTAAAAACCATTCACTGTAGAATTGTAACTGAATTGGGTTTTCTTTGTTGCTTTTTTACATGACGAGTCATGACACAGAAGAGATGCTGGGTATGTGAGTGGTCCTGAGTTAAAGGGAAGGTGGATGTGTGTGGCAGTTTCCTGAATAGAACCTATATATTTATAGGTGTAAAGTGAAAGATAGAGTCTGGAAGAAGATTTTTTGCTGACTGAGCCAACCCTTTAAATCTCTTGTGTTACATTTGAATTCACTTTCAGTAATTACTGTATGAGCTGATTCTGCCATGATCCAGGAAAGAGACTGGAGTGGATCTCATACATATAAGACTGGTGTCTCAATAAAATATGCAAATTCTGTCAAGGAACAATTGATCATTTCCAGAGACAGTTGCAAGAAAACTTGGTACATTATAATGGATAGTCTGAAAATATATGATACAATCAAGTACTACTGTGTTAAAAATGTACATTGAGGAGAATTAAGTATAATCCTAGACAGAAGACTTCTTGCAAGGTGTCCTTGTAAACATAAAGGGGCAGTAAGAAGTCAGAGAAGTCAAGGTCACCCTGAGCAAAACCAAAGGGATTTGAAGGTCTGCACTCCATATAGCTGGCCTATCTCTGATGGGGAGTCCCCTCTGTGTGCTGTGATTGCCATTAATGAATAAAGAAGCTGTCCTGGCCTGTTGATAGGGGATAGGGAAGAACTTATGTAGGCAGAGAGGACTGGACTGAATGTTGAGAAAAAGAAGGGTGAAGTTGAGAGATGCCATATAGACGTGCTGAAATTTAGCCAGTAAGCAATATAGAAATGGGTTAAAATAAGATGTAAGTGTTAGCCAGTAAAAAGTTGAAGCTAATGGGCCAAGCAGTGTTTTAATTAATACAGTTTCTGTATGGTTATTTTGGTTCTGGGTGGCCAGGACGAATAAATAGTTCCTTCCTTCAGATTGTTGCCAAACATGGGGATAGCTAATTCATGCAAAACCTGAGAGGGCTTAGAAAGAAATTCTAGATGCAAAAATACAGACTTTAACACAACTTCTTGCTGTTTACTGGCAGTGTGCTACAGGTCCTTTAGGTGAGGTTTCCTGATTTAGCTGTAGCAGAAAAGAAGCTGGGCCCTTTAGAAATACAGACTTTAATACAACTTCTTGCTGTTTGCTGGCAGTATGCTACAACTCCTTTAAGTGAAGTTTCCTGATTCAGCTGTATCAGGAAAGAAGCTGGGACATTTAGAAATGCAGACTTTCTGAGACATGTTGCCAGTGCTGTTTTGGAAGACCAAGTATTTGGATGGTGATTGTGAGCAGCATGCTGAGGCATGTTTGTCTGCAACTTGAACTAGCTGTGTGCCTGGAATTGGGACTGTGTTCATGGCCTAAAGATGTAAGTGGCTCCACCATGTTGGACAGGGTGGGGCAAGCAAGCAGTATCATATTTGACCTACTAATGCTGTAGCTTAAGTTTTAGTACATATTTAACATTTTAAGAAGTGCTTCTGGTCAGAAAATAATTACAGATATGTAATAAAGACAAATCCAGATAAAAAAGACCTCCAAATGGGTCACAGTGTTAGATCAATGTATGTAGGCTTGGGAGAAAGAAGAAAAGGAGTATAGAGACTTAAAAAAAAGAAGTAACCCATTTTAAAAAGTCTTTAAAGAGACAAAGTACAGACAGTCATAGATTAAAAGGAGTAAAGAAAAATAAGCCATGTAAAGATGTAAAATATACAGAGTCTGGATTATGTATATTATTGTGTTTTCTTTGAATTTTTTTTTACTGTAAAGGAGCTAAATACAGAGAGATATTTCATTGTATGGGTAGCTAAGATAAACCAGCATGTATATTATAAAGACATCTTGACTTCCAAATTTGGACCTAAGGATATGGTGCTTTGGAAAAGAGGCTCTTCTTTTATTTTCATAGAAGATGAGAACCTGTAGATTGCTTCTACATCAATATGGTTTCATGGACCCAGCACTCCAGAAAGGATGCCATGAACACACTCTAAAAATTACTTCGCTCAACTACTGAGATGAACCTAGTACATATACCATGAAAGACCTGATTATAGTGTCCCCATATAGCAGGAAGAAGTATACAGAGAAGTAACTGCACCAATATACCCAAATATTGTTTATAAATGTTCTTTTATATTTAAAAAGGGATATGATATAGATATGAATAATTTACATTGGTATGGATATTGGTTTATTGATAAAAATTTAAGGTCAATCTTTTTGTATTATTTATTTATTTATTAAAGATTTCTGCCTCCTCCCCGCTACTGCCTCCTATATCCTTCCCCCTTCCCCAATCAACTACCCCTCTCTCATCAGCCCGAAGAGCAGACCAGGTTCCCTGCCCTGTGGGGAGTCCAAGGACCTCCCACCTCCTTCCAGGTCTAGTAAGGTGAACATCCAAACAGCCTAGGCTCCCACAAAGCCAGTAGGTGCAGTAGGATCAAAACCCATTGCCATTGTTCTTGACTTCTCAGCAGTCATCATTGTCCACTATGTTCAGTGGGTCCAGTTTTATCCCATGCTTTTTCGGACCCAGGCCAGCTGGCCTTGGTGAGTTCCTGAAAGAACATCCCCATTTTCTCTGTGTGTGGGTGCACCCCTCATGGCCCTGAGTTCCTTGATTGTGCTCTCTCTCCTTCTGCTCCTGATTTGAACCTTGGGGTTCAATCTTGTTATATGCATATTTTTGCTCTTTATTGAGATGTTGTGATTGTGTAGTTCATTTAAAAAATGTAATTTATAATTAAGAAATATAGGTTAATAAATAATCCTCTATAATAGTCAAGTTTGAAGTCGTGTTAGTTAGATTTTCTACATGTAGATAGATATATTTCAGATGAATAGGCATTCTTCATATCTTGCAAAGACTACAGAATATGGCATTTAAAATGTTTTAATAACTTAGGACTTTTCATGAAAGTAAGACACATCTGCTTCTAGCAGCACCAAGCTACTTCCTGAGGAAGATGGACTTCAAAGAGGATCCTTATGGAGTTGGTTAGCCATTTTGGCAAGAAACTGCGCTTGCCTGGACTGTTGTATAAACTGGACATGAATAACCCATAGAAAGATGACTGCTAAACTTGCCATAAGGTGAGATGATCCTTTGGGGTTTCTGATTCATGAAAGAATCTGTGAGACATTCTACAGGATACAGAAGAAAGTGACTAAACTATCTGTGAAATCTCCTGCTTCATGAAAAAGTCTTCTGGATAATATGGGCCTGTAGACCGAAGATTAGATGCCCCAATGGTACAGAACTTTGCATGACTGTCTAGGAAGAGAGATGTCTCTGTCATTTATAGAATTTTAGAAGTTGCTTATGATACACTTTCTGTTTACTTAGGTAATATTATATCCTTCTGGAGTCTTTGATGGAGTTGAAAAAGTTATAATTAAAGTTCTCCTTAGCTATGATAACAGATAAAGTAGATATAAATAGTGTAACTGTAATTCTTGGTTGATACATGTTTTATTAATTTTACTATGTAAAAGTTAAAGCCTTCCTTTTTGTTTAAACAGAAAGGGGGAAATGGTGTGGGAGTTCCTTCTGTTTGGTGTTGTTTTCATAGGTTAATAAATAAGGTAACTGTTTTGGCCTGTTGATAGGGCAAAACTTAGGGAGGCATAGAAAGCAGAACTGAATGCTGGGAGGAAGAGAGCAGAGTCAGAAAGATGCTATGAATCTTCTGCCTGAGACAGACACTGGTTAGAATCATTCTGGTAAGCCACAGTCATGTGGTGATACACAGATTAATTGAAATGGGTTAAATTAAGATGTAAGAATTAGCTGGTAAGAAGCTAGAGCTAATGGGGCAATTAGTGTTTTAATGAATACAGTTTCTATGTGGATATTTTGGGTGTAAGCTAGTCAGGAGGCTGGGATAAACAAAGGACCCGCTCTTTAAAATAGAAAACTATAACTATTTATTTTTCAACTGCATCAAAGAGTCTAGAAGGATATAATATTACCTAAGTAAACAGGAAGTGCATTGTAAGCAACTTCCAAAACTCTAGAATTGACAGAGATATCTTGCTGCCTGGAAAGTCACCCAAATTTTTTCTGTAATTTTGCGGGCACCCATCTCCAGCCTACTGGTCCATAATTTCTGGCAGACTTTTCCATGAAGCAGGAAATTTCAAAGACAGTTCTGTTTTCTGAAGAATGTCTAGCAGACTGCTCCATGAAGCAGGAACACCAAATGACTGTCTCACCTTTTTTAGGTAACTTTAGATCTCATTTTTCTGTGGATACTCCATGTCCAGTTAATACAGCATAACATCAAGCAGTCCAGGCAAGAGCAGTTTCTTTCACAAATGACTAACCAATTCCATAAGGAACTTCTTTAATGCCCATAATCCTTTTGAAGTAGACTAGTGCTGCCAGGAACGGATGTGTCTTATTGTCATGAAAAATCCTATGTTCTTAAAACATTTCAAATGCCAATTTTTTTATTCTTTGAAAGATTTGGAGAATATCTATTCATCTGAAATATATCTCTGTACATCTAGAAAATATAACTAATGTCTACAAGTTTGACCATTATAAATGACTATCCATTAATCTGTATTTCTAAACTTATATTAAATTTTTAAATGAACTGCAGAAACAAAATACTTTGATCAAGAGAAGAAATATGAATATAACAAAATTGACCTTGAATTTGTTTAAACAGACCAAGATCCATAGCCTTGCAAAGTATTCATCTCTTTAGCATATCCCCTTTTAAATGTAAATTAATGTTTATAAACAGTACTTGAGAATTTGGCCATAGTTCTCTCCAAACTGTTCATGCTTTTTATTGGATGAAGTGTTTTGTGGGATTTTCATTGAGACCTTTAAAGTAGTATTGGTCCATCAAACTGCATTATGTGGAAAATTTCATAGGTTCTCATTTTCCGTGGAAACAAAAAAGAAACTTTTCCAAAGCAGCATATCCTTAGACCTAAATTTTGAAGTCAAGACACCTACAAAGCATATATGCTGGTTTAGTTTAGTAGTCCATACATTGAAATGTCTCTCTGTACTTAGCTCCTTCACAGTCAAAAGTTTAAAGAAAATGCACATAATCCAGACTCTCTGTGTATTTTCCATCTTTATGTGGCTTATTTTTCTTTAATTCTTTAATGACCATACTCTGTCTTTTTAAAGACTTTGCTTCATTTTTCAATACCATTTACTTTCTTATATAGCTGTCTATATTATTTTTCCTTTCTCTCTCTCTCTCTCTCTCTCTCTCTCTCTCTCTCTCTCTCTCTGTCTTTCTCTCTCTTTCTTTCTCTTTAGACTACATATATTTTTAAAACATACTGTGACCTCTTCAGAAGTTTATTTCTGTCTTAATCCATATTTATTATATATCTGCAATTATTTTTTGATCAGGAGCACTTTTAAAATGGTAATCAGCTTGGTTGCAATGGCTATCAATACTGGCTCCTCCTTTCTCTGCTTTCAATAATGCAGAGGTAGTTTGTAGCCACCTCTGGGACTGTCTCATGGGAGCCATCCTACCACCTCAACTTTGGGTAGCACAATGCACCATATAAACCCTTTTTATCTGAACAAAACCTAAATGTGCCATGCAGGGCCCTGATCTGCCTGGAAATATCTCTGTATAAGGCAGTGGGAATCTGTCATGCTCTCTTGCTTGTGCATTGCTTGCAGATTCAATTCCACCACTTGTCCAGGTGGGGGCAACTGAGCTGCCAGCCCAGCATTGTCTCAGCTACTTTCCTCCTGACCTTGAGTGGACACACAAGAATCCAGACACCAAATGGGTGGTGGGCATCAGCCCCAAATGTTTCAGACCATGTTGTCACATCATTCTATAGACAAAGACTGGTCTTTCATTGCCTGGTCACCCAGACCTGAAATAATCACACAGAAACTCTATTAATTAAACTACTGCTTGGACTATTAGCTTATGCATATTTCTATTTAACTTCTACATTTTAAATTAACATGTCTCTATTAAACTGACTATCACTATGAGATCGTGGCCTATTAAGTTTCTGGCAGACTCTGGCAGGGGCATCTGTCTCCTGTGGTGGCTACAAGGTTTCTCACTGACACTGCTTTTTTTCACCCCGCACAGCATTCAGTTTACATTTCCTGAACAGATCTAATCTTCCCCATCACAAGCCAATGCATCTTCTTTATCCATTAACCAATAAAAACAATAAATATACAGAAGGACTTCCTATATCACAGTGTAGCCATTACAATCATGTACATATAACAACAACAACTTGGTACATGTAGCCAGAAACAAGGGAATTGAAGGAAGTGATGGAAGAAAATATGTGGGAGAGAGTGAGAGGGAAGAGGAGAGAGAGAGGAAATAAGAAAGTGAGAAGGTTGTCAGCGAAGTAGGAAAAGAGGGAAGATAGGAAAGGAAAGAAAAGATATGAGAGTAGAAGATTCCAGAAAGGGTCATCAGGAGAGGAGTGGTGGTAGTCAGAATAAATGATCCTTAGATTTCTTTGAATAAGTTTCATTTTGTCTCAATCTTTATATAATGTCTTCTTCAATAAATTTTCTTTTCCTGTTTAAAAGAAATATTCTCCAGTTTCTTCCTCAAAAATAGAAGAGAAATTGTGCCATTCCAATGTTTCTAAAATGCCAGCAGAGTCCTGCCTACATGCCAATCTGATTGAGACAAATTTTTCCCAACTAAGATTTCCAGTTCCCATGTGATTATAGATGTAATTACATTGACAAAATTATAACCACCATACAAATATGTAATCTTGTTATATCATTGTAACATGGACCATTAAATGAGTGCCCATGAATCCACTAAATATAAATAAATAAGAGACTAAACAATTACAAGTAAAATGATCCAATTATCAAATAGAAGGTAATTTAAATAATGTGCAGCTTTATCCTAAAGGCATTTGCTTTGAATACATTCATTTGTGACTTCCTTTCCAGAATTTCATGGAGAAGGGAATGCCTTTAAGCATGAGAACTCACAATGTGGAAACAAACTATGTTGGATGTAACCAAAGGAAAAAAAAATCTTGAATAAGGGGAATCATACTTGTTCTCTAGTATGGTATGTAAAATATGCAATTATTTTTGTGATCTTTCTTTGCAGGATCTTATAAGCAAAATAAAATATCAGACAAACGCAAGAGGATACACACTCAGCATAATGTCTGAAAAATATTCTTCTTACAACCAGCACATAGTGAACAAGGAGAGCATAACACTCATAGCACTGGCTGTCAGTCAGAGCTTGCACAGGATAGTGTACTCCCCAGTGTTACAACCTGTGCCAACCACTGCCACTCACAGAAAAGTGTATACACAGAGAAATAAGGGACACAACTTATATGGTGTCCAACGTTAAAGAAGTTGTGGATGTTCTCTGGGACTTACTAAACAGGTTATTTTGAGTACTCTCCTCCAATCCCTAGTGATTTATATTACCAGGGCATTGTGAAGATCCCTGCAATCTCTTGTTTTCAATGGTGATCCTTACCAGAAGACAATGAATCCCCAATGTTCAAGTGTGCCTGTGCTCTACTTCTTGTCATCACTTAGGGTTCTCTGTCATTTTATTACTTCAATTAACATAATCCTCAAGCTGAGTTACCGATTCTGTTTTTATGAGGTATTATGAACAGCTGACCATCCATCCCTCACCATTGCAATAATCATACGTAGGAACCTGCTCTTGCAATGTACTTCAAGTGATAAAGAGATAAGGAGAGAAATGAAAAAGTACAAAGATACAGATATGGAGAAAGACAAACCAAAATAGGAGTTAATAAGACTACTATGCAGATAAGGTGTCCCGGAGTAGGTAGGCAAAAACTCTGAGAACACTGATGTAGCAGCAAAATCAATCCCTTGGATCTTCTCTGAGATAAAAAATTTAAAATCAAAATTCACTAAATGTTTGTGAGTTCCTTCCTCACAAGTTGCATTTTCTATATTAGTGATAAGAATAAGATTATCTTCAATGACAAGAGAAAAAAATTTAAGTAGATTAAGTAGATCCTTAATCTCGATTTCATAATAAGAGCCTGAAGTGCATCATATAACTAAATTGAATCTTAAACAATTGGATGGAATCTTCAGGAAAAATTTGAGTATGTGGTATTCTCTTCTTCCCACACAGCATGAATATGGAGTCACTTAATGTTTTGTATTCAATGTCTGCACATTGTAAGTTATACAGTCTCTTATTTATATCCAATTGGGAATGCAGAGTACCAGTAACATGTTACTATTGTTTTTTTTTTTTTTTTATCACCAGTTACTCTAAGAAGTGCAAGGCAAATCACCTAACACTGAAGGAAAATTGAAAACCTTATCCTGTGCTTATTTTTTCTCTCAGGAACCTCCCACAATGGGAAGCAGACCTCAGCCTGAAAGGCCCAGGCCTAGTTGACATGCCCCAGCTCCCTCTAATAGGAGCCTTCAGAAGAGCATGACTATCCTGTCACTACTCAGTCTCATGACTTTTCCAAAATAATTGTTTCAAGGTTTCAGGAGAGGGACCCATCCATGTCATCTTTGGGATTAATGACTGAGAGAGACCTTTCTTGTCCTCAGGTGCCCCATCTTTGGTGAAATTGAAGGAGTCACGATCTAGTCTGGTACAGCCATCCTAGACCTTATCTCTCACCTGCATTGTCCCAGGGCTCTCATTAACCCTTTCTGGTTTATGTGAGTCTGCCATTCTCTAGGAAATGGTCTAAAGTGTAAAGAAAGGTTATGGTTTTGTAGAGCACAAGTTATAATTCATCTCTCAAACTCCAATTCAGCATCAGCAGAGACACTTCCTGTTGCATGAATGTTAATTGTTCTTAATAATAAAAGCCCAGAGTCATATATTAGAGGCAAAAGCTGAAGAATCAGAGAAGCAGAGCAGTCAGCCACTAGAGAGTTCTTACCGCTACCATTACTTAGAACAAATGGGGGAGATCTTGTCTCTACAAATCCTTTCTTTCAATTCTGTCTCTCCCAAATCTCAGACGGCCTCCCAAACTAAATTCTAAGACAGCATCTGATCCCCTGTCTCCTCCCTCCTTATATTCTTTTCTCTGTCTACTCATATCTCCTCTGTCTCCACCTCCCCAGTCCTTGGATTAAAGCCATGTGATCCCAAGTGCTAGATTCTCTTTATGACAAATTCAATCTCATGTAGCATAGGGTAGGCTTAAACTCATGGAAAATCACCTGATTCTGTATCCCAAGTACTGGGATTAAAGGTGTGTGCCATCGCTGTCTGGCATCTATGGTTAACAAGTAGATTAGCACTGCACTCTGATCTTTAGTCATGCTGTATTCGTTAGATCCAAAAAGAAGTATCACTAGAACACCAAGAGTCAATTTTTATTAGAACTTAACAGTCTTCAAACTGAGGACACAACCATGTATTACTGTGCCAGAGACACAGTAAGGGAACGCCAGCATGAACCTGCATGGAAAAACTCCTTACTCAGAACAGCAGGGGATACTAAGGACCAAGAGGGACTCCCAGGAACAGTAGGAGTCACTTTAGAATCTAAGAAATTTATGAATATGCTGCATTTGCATCTGTTTTGGTATTATAAACTTTGTTTTATTCTTCTACACAAGGAAATTCCTTAGAGTACTCTATACTTGTCATAGTCCATTGATGTTACTTTTACTTACACACTAAACATCTGTATTCCTTATAATCCTCAAAAAATATCTAATACCTTCTTGTTGTCTGACAAAACAGCACATTAATTTTACATATTCCATACTTATATTTCAATATATATGTGTACTTTATCAAGAGTCTGAAATTATGACATTTATTGATTGTAGATTCTGTAAGACAGCTTGGAAATTTTGAATGATTTGTGATTCATTGTAATTATTTTTAGACTTGTGATAGAGAAACCAAAACTTCCCTAATTAGTTATTATCCAAAGCTAGGTTGCATAATGAATCATCCACATTTTTCTAGCCTAATCTAATAGGACTCATAGAAGTATACAGTACTACCATTGCTGAAAGATCATCTTTTTAAACATTTGCATGGTAAATATCCAAAAAAAATAGCTTGCACCTCAAAGTCCAAGCTAATGATTCCTCTATAGGTGTATTGTGCACCCTCAGAACACAAATTTTCAGCCACCAGTGTGCACTTTCCAGCTAAACAACTGCTCCAGTCCCTTTCCATCTCTCTTCAGTTCTTTAAAGGCAGAAGAGTTCTCTGATGTTTAGTCTGAGCTTTTGTTGATTATTTTGCTGCCTGAAAAGGCTCCCAGAATTACTTCTCTGGCAATCTCATTTTCTGCTGAGTGTAAGAGCATAGTGTCTCACATGTGAGCTAGAGAAGTGCCATTATAAACAACAGTGTAGGCTGTGGGCTTCATATTACTGGATCATAAGCTGGAGGCAGAATTATAAATGAAAAAATAATCTTTTAATCTGAGGCTGTGCCTTCTCTGGAAATTCAAGAAATGACACTAAGAGAGGGAGATGAAGCTTTGGAGACCAAATCTACTGAATATTTAGAATCCTGAGAGCACACAAAGCAGTGAATAAAATAACTCTACACAATGTGGAATATAAAGAAATCACTGTGGGACGCACGGCGGCGGCAGCGGACAGAACCGACGCATGGCAGGCAACGCAGCTGGTGCAGCGGCTGGGACCGGCGGGTACTGGCGCAGTGACAGGCAATGCAGGCGGCAGGGACCAGCACAACACGGAGAGCAGATCGCCCCAGGACAATTAAATCAAAGAGGTAGGCCTTTGGTTGGCGAGGTCCCTGGCAAACCGGGAACATGGTTCTTTTCCTGAAGACCCGTCTGAGGGGTGAGAGGGATCTTGGCCCCTGGCAGGAGCCAGGAAACAGAACGAGGGCATTTTGTAAGAGGAGCCTCTGGCCAGCAGGGAAACCTGATCTGGTTTTAAAAGACCAATTAGAGAGCATCAATAGAAGGAGATGGGCAGGCGCCAAGGCAAAAATTCACCCAATAATCTGAAAAACAATATGAAAGCACCAGAACCCAATGATCTTACAACAGAAGGTCTTGAGCACCCTAACACAGAAGAAGTGGGAAAAATCGACTTTATGAAAGCAATAGAGTCCCTTAAACAATATGTAAAAAAC
>NW_026068278.1:374395-382207 GCF_014885135.2 Alexandromys fortis | reverse complement strand
CTACTGAGACCTCAAGAACAATGGCAATGGGTTTTTGATCCTACTGTACCTATTGGTTTTGTGGGAGACTAGGCAGTTTCGAGGATGCTCACCTTACTAGACCTGGATGGAGGTGGGTGGTCCTTGGACTTCCCACAGGGCAGGGAACCTTGATTGCTCTTTGGGCTGACGAGGGAGGGGGACTTGATTAGGGGAGGGGGGAAAGGGGAGGCGGTGGTGGGGAAGAGACAGAAATCTTTAATAAATAAATAAATAAATAAAATTTATTTATTATGTAAAAAAAAGAAATCACTGTGATGTTTTCCAGCACCAGTGGAAGGATCAGCCTACCTGGCAGCACCTAAAATCAGATGAGCAGGGTAAAACTTTTTAATATGTTTGATGGACCTAAAATATATCAGACCAATTCCTCTATTTTCATCCTGTGGATTTCACTTTTGACTAAGAACATATTATGGAGAGTCAAACAATATGAATTAAAAGACTTTACATATCCACATTAAAGTAAATAAATTATTAAACCAATAAAAACAGTAAATGATGTAGAACTTTAGTATCAATAGTATATGGAGATGTCTTTAAATTTTTCTTCTCTTAAATTTGTTCTGTGATTTGTTCTAGAGAATTATAAAGAAAACAAGTACCTACATGACACTCATGTTTAATCCTACATCTGAATAAGTATTCTTAAAGCATAAACCCCAAAATGGTAGGACAAAAGTGATTTTCCCCTAATTCTGTATAATGATGAGATGTTGTCACCTTAGAGTAAACTTACAGCTAAACAATGTGTATAGGTATTTTACAAATCACACATAGGTTTATCTGTAAGTGGATTTATTGGAAATAAGTGAACAGCCACACCAGTTTTTAGCTAGATTGAAAGATTGTCCCTGACAAAGAGGCCTACCAAATTATTTGATATTTAACAGTATTCCTAAATCATTTGCCTTCTGAATTTATTGTTTTAAATCTCAATCATGCTGTTTCTAGTATTTTATTTATTCTTGAGGATTTTTATATGTATACAATGAAATATGACACCGATATTTTCCAACTGACTGCTCTCAAATCTCCCAAACCTTGCCCTGTGCTTCCTTTTATCCTCTCAGGAACCTCCCCCAATGCAAATTAGCACTCATGTTCAAGATGAAAACTCAGATCTATCTGAGAAGCTCCATCTCCCTCTCTCTCGAGCCTTTAGCGGAGCATGGCTGTCCTGGTGCTGTTTCTCTGTCTGGTGACCTTTCCAAGCTGTAAGTGTTTCAGGGTTTTAGAAGAGGGATCCAAGTATGCCATTTACCGCATATATGATTGACGGTAATGTTGTTTGTCCACAGGCGCTCTGTCCCAGAATCAGCTGAAGGAATCAGGACCAGGCCTGGTGCAGCCCTCACAAACCCTGTCCCTCACCTGCACTGTCTCTGGGTTCTCTATAACCATTTATGGTGTAAGCTGGGTTCGCCAGCCTCCAGGAAAGGGCCTAGAGTGGATGGGAGTAATATGGAATAATGGAAACACAGATTATAATTCGGCTCTCAAGTCTAGAGTCACCATCTCCAGGGACACCTCCAAGAGCCAAGTTTTCTTAAAACTGAACAGTCTGCAAACTGAGGACACAGCCATGTATTACTGTGCGAGGGACACAATCTTATAACTCCTATGTGAGCCTGAACGAAAACCTCTCTGCAGAGAAAATCATGACCAGCAGGTGGCACTGAGAACCAACATAAACTCTTCAGAACCAGTAAGAGTCACTTCAGATTCTAGGAATTATTGACCTCCACTGTATGAGAGTGTGTTATAATGCTATTTCCCATTTTTCTTTCTACTCAGAGAAATCCTCTAGAGGACTCTCCTCATGGTTATACTCAATGACATTTCCCATTCCTTCACACACTAGAACATTTGGATTTCTCTTCAAAAGGCATTTTTTTAGATATTTTAATTTAGTTTAGTTTAGTTTAATTTAGATAATTTAATTTAGTTTGGACCGAATAACCAAGAGAACTATCGCCTCTGCTTATCCAGAAAATCTCTCATGTTCACATGTAATCTTTATGAACCTCAGTGGTATACTCTGCTTTTCTTTCCCCGTGGAAACAAAGGCAAAATATATTTTCTTATTTCAATTCTGATGTTTGTAAATGTTCAAAATAAACAGGCTGATTTAATTCTCTACTATATAATGTCTCTCCACAGCTGTTATTCATTTCTCATTAACACTTAAAAAATTAAAGTTAATAAAGCATTCTGCAATCTATTTCTGGAGTCTTTATTACCCCATTTTTCTATTGAGCATATATCTTAAAGTGTGATTAAATCTTTCAATATCTGTCTGTCTTATAAGAGTATATGGTATAACTGCAAAATGCTTTGGGTTGTAATATGAAAAAAAATGTTTCACTTTATAAAGACATAATGTAGAGGATTGTAAGCCTTAATTTTCACAGGTATTTCAATAATAACCATAGCTACTATTCAGTGTAAGATTTCAAAATCAAATTTTCAGAATTTAAAGCAGTTTCTCATAAAAAGCATATGGATCTATGGAAATTTGGATATAATTCAATTTTTCAAATTCTGAAATCCCTTTGTCAAATATCCCATATAGGATCTGATGTGTGTTATATACAATAGATTATTTCTATTTCTGATTACTTGCTATAATTAAATAGAGTAAATAATACTGAATCAATTGGAATAAGGTCAGGAATCTTAAAATGCAAAATAGTTTTCTACATATTGAAAATCAATATCTATATTAAGTAATTAAAGAAAATCTACTAATATTATAAGAATAAAATATAACTCTGAATTTCTTTTTTTAAAAAATAAATCCAAAACCCTGTCTCAAAAATCAAATTAAAAAATAAAAAAAAATTATTCATTGTGTATACATGTTCTGCATGCATGTATGCCTGAGGGCCAGAAGACAGCACTAGATCTCATTACAGATGGTTGTGAGCCACTTTTGGTTGTTTGGAATTGAACTCAAGACCTTTGGAAAAGCAGACAGTTCTCTTACTGTTTAGACATCTCTCCAGTCCCCATCTCTCATTCTTTTATCTGAATCATAAGGGCTTTGAGCCACTTTACTTATTATTTGTGGCTCATAACCTACCATTCCTTATGTATTTACATCTGTATAGAATGTTGTAATGCCAGAAATTGGTGTTGCTTCAACTATATGAGAAAGACTCCAATTAGTTCTTTTATAAACTCTAGGATCTTCCTTTTGGAAACATTCACTGTTAATATCTCCAAAAAATAATTACAAGTTTTGTGTCAATATTCATTTACTTCCCAAAATGAGGCAATTTCTGTGTTAGTAAAAGGTGTCACAATTTCTGATGGGTCTATTCTTGCTAATCAATGAAGTCTCATCTTTCCTTACAGAATCTACTCAGAAACATTTTCTACATAGGTCTTTAATTTTTAACTCTGCCTGTGTAACAATAATATCTATTTGAAGGTAATATGTTCTCTTTACATAAGAATTCCTGTGGGAAAATTAATAGAAGGAAAAATAAATAAATAAAGCAAACCAAACTATTATATATCTGAAAAGCAAAGTAGCCAGCCATTGGCTTTTACCTAGACCTAGTTCTGAAAATGGCAATCCTGCCTCCAGGAATCTCAGAAGACTATGTTTCCTCACATTTTTATAAAATCTCTAAATCTGGGTTTGAAATCATGTACCACCGTGATTAAAGGCATGAACTACACAATTTCTATGGCTATCAGGATTAAAAGTGCACATCATTTTAGTTACAGGAATTAAAGATATCTGTTACCATAAGTTGGTCTGTAAGGCTGACCAATAGTACCATCTTATTCTCAGATCCACAGGCAGTCTTTATTTATTAAAATACAATTGAAATACCACTACACCCCCTGATTGAAAAAAGAGAAGGCTGGATTCCTGCATGAAAATTTATCTTATAGTTCTGCAATATCATTTTCTGGGCTGTAGGACCCCATAGCTCTCTCACACAGTCCTAAACTTAGGCAAGAAGAAGTATGGTCTTGAAGATGAGACCATTGGATTTACTCTTGTGTCTGGTGACAACACCCAAAGAGAGTGTCACCATTTTATATTTACATATGGTAAATATACAGGTTTTAACAGCCAGTAACTGACAGTGACTATTTTTTCTTGTACTCAGTTGTCCTGCCCCTTGTAACAGTTCTGGAGTCCTAGCCTGATTAAGCTATCGGTCATTCTCTCTCAACTACACTGTTATTGGTTACTCAATCACCAGTGTATATATCTGGGCCTGGATTGGACAGCCCTCAGGGAGGGTCTAGAATGGTTGGGGTACAAAAGTAGTGATAGTAATATAAGTTATCATTCAAGAACAAAATGTTCATTGTTTGGAACATATTTGAGAACCAATTCTTCAGGAGATTGTACTATGTGAACTCTGAGGACACCACCATGTATTGTTGTGCAAGAGACAAAGTGAGGGCCATTTGGAGTGTGCACATACACAAACCTGCCTTCAGAGGGACTCATGGACATCAAGGCACAATCAGCAAGCCCAAGGATTCAACTTCAGAACAGACACAAAGAAAAGAATAGGGAATTTTCTCTGCTTTTTCTTCTGATGTATAAGGACCTAATCACAAAGATCAATTGTGCTTAATGGCTGTGTGTATGCTGTTTGAGCTAGCGCATGATTAACAGTATGTATTGACACATAGATGATTGTGAGTGTGTAATAATTTATTCTATTAATGCTTGAGATGTAGAAACTTACTGACATGGTGAGTTTTCTTTATTTTCAAGCAAATGTTTCACTAAGAAATATATCTGTGCAACCATGCTTAAGAAAAATGTGGAAAGAAGACTGAGCATGTTTCCCCAAAACACAGCATGATCAAAGAGAAATGATCCCTAAGACTCTATGCCTGTGTCCTGATTTATACAAATGTCAACTCTTGACACATTTATAATATATCATTGACATCTGGGATCCAAGTATGTATCTATCTTTCACATATATTTAGCAATATATTAATCCACGCACCACCTCCCATATAGTTATCTTTTATCTATATACCATCGGATGTGAAATTCATGTCTCTTTATTAAATGATTTAATGAAGTAGAAACAAAACTAAGTTTACTATGTACAAATTGATATATCAAACTATTGTTACTGTAGTGTCAAAATTTTATCCTTACACTTTTTTTTGTATAAAACTTAAATTGTACCACTTGGAACGTTTTCAGGACATTATGCATGCTATTACTGCTGAACTTTGATTGTACACAGAAACTACAGAGACTTCCCTTCTTAATAAAATTTTGATGACTAATCTGGCTTGTCAATTTGATTGGATCTGTGATTAACTAAAACATCAACCACTAGGCATACCTGTGATGAATTTTTCTTTTTCATTAATTTTTGAAAACTTTAGAGACTATTATTTACATCATATCTATGCCTCCCTCTCCCAAATAGAACTCCAAACTCCCCATGATCCCTCTATGATTCCTTACATCTTCTTGATTGTATTTTTTGAAAAAAAAAAAAAACATGCTTAAATGAATGTGGGCAGTACTGTCGTCAGATGATAGACTAGATAAAAGAACAGGAAAGAAAACTTAATTTTTTGTCCTTTTGTTTTCACTTCTTCTGGCAAGTTCATCTATCTATTGTTGGAGCATTCATGCACACACATTAGAAAGAGTTTCTTCAGGCTTCTAACACACAGTGAAGATGATTAGCTCTCCAGGAATCTTACAGGACTTGGGGGTTAGATTTGAACTGCTTAGGTATCCAGAACTGTGATCTGAAAGTCCACCAGATTTTGTCTCTCCAGTGTGAGACACTACCATTGCACTGTTGCATTATACAGACCATATTCTGTAGGGAAATTCAATAATCCCTGTAATATATATTATATATTTTTTAAAAAAATATTAATTAATTTATTTATTTATTATGTATACAATATTCTGTCTCTGTGTATGTCTGGAGTCCAGAAGAGGGCATTAGACCTCATTACAGATGGTTGTGAGCCACCATATGGTCGCCGGGAATTGAACTCAGGACCTTTGGAAGAGCAGGCAATGCTCTTAACCACTGAGCCATCTCTCCAGCCCCCTATATATTATATTTTTTCATGTTAAATTATGCCCTGTAAATTTGACACAAAATAAATATTTTCTCCATTTCATTACTTTTCTTAGGAATTTTTGTTCCCACAACATACAGCAAAGACAAGTGTCATTTGTGATTATTGGGAGGCCACCCTTAATATCTCTTCACTTTTAATTGCAAAGAGACATTTAACAATAATACCATGGCTCTGGAGTGACAGTAATGGCAGCTACAACAACAGCAATATTCAAAAGGCTTCATCAATGATTGTTGGGGGATTTCAGAAATGGAACAAGATCATGATCATTTCATTCTGAGGATTGTCACAGGTGGAGAGCTTCAGGAGACTGTTCAAGACTGAGGAGCACACACACTCTCTGTTATCTTCACTAACTGAATTCACCAAGCAAATCAGCCTGAAAAACTTCTCAAACTGCCTTCTTGCCCAAGACCTTAGCTTGTTCTCTCCAATAACTCTTCCACTGATGCTGGGAACCATGGTGTAGTAAAGCTGAGACTAGTTGAAGCCAGGTACATAGAGTAACCTTATGTCTTGAAACCCATGTCTTTACCAACTGTTTCACATTTGATGAATTCATGCCACAAGATACTGTTGAATTAAGAGCTGTGGGGCTGTGTCCCCGGCACCCGGCCGCCTGCATGGCTAGCTTATGCCTGAAATAATTACACGGAAACTGTATTCTTTTAAACACTGCCTGGTCCGGCTAGTTCCAACTTCTTATTGGCTGGCTCTTACATATTGTTCTAACCCATTTCTAGTATTCTGTGTAGCCCATGAGGTGGCTTACCAGGGAGGATCTTAACCTGCGTCTGCCTGGAGTGGGAGAATCATGGCGACTTCCTGATTCAGCTTCTTTCTCCAGGCATTCTCTTCTGTTTACTCTACCCACCTGTGTTCTAACCAATAAAATGGGCCAAGGCAGTTTCTGTATTATAATTAACCAATGTCCTTCCTCCATCATTTCCCCTTTTTCTGTTTAAACAAAAAAGGCTTTAACTTAACATAGCAAAATTACATATAACAAAACAGTTATCAAGCAAAAATTACAGTTACAATATTTATATCTATTTTATCTCTTATCATAACTAAGGAAAACTATATTCATTCTTCAACTCCATCGAAGACTCCAGAAGGATATAATAATACCTAAGTAAACAGGAAGTCCAAAACTCTAGAAATGGCAGAGACATCTCGCTGCCTGGACAGTCACCCAAAGTTCCTCTGTACCATTGGGGCATCAATCTTCGGCCTATAGGCCCAAGATATCCAGAGACATTTCCATGAAGCAGAAAATTTCAAAGACAGTTCAGTCATTTTCTGCTGTGTCCTACAGAATATCTCGCAGACTCTTTTATGAATCAGGAACCCCGAAAGACCATCTCACCTTTAGGCAAGTTCAGCAGTCCTCTCTCTGCGGTTCTCTGTGTCCAGTTTATGCAACAGTCCAGGCAAGAACAGTTTCTTGCCCAAATGGCTATCAAACTCCATAAGGATCCTCTTCGATGCCCATCTTCCTCTTGAAGTAGCTGGTGCTGCCAGGAGCAGACGTGTCTCCTTGTCATGAAAAGTCCTAAGTTATTAAAATATTTTAAATGCCATATTCTGCAGTCTTTGAAAGATATGAAGAATGCCTATCTAATTGAAATATATCTCTATATATCTAGAAAATCTAACTAA
>NW_026068278.1:363243-367285 GCF_014885135.2 Alexandromys fortis | reverse complement strand
AAAAAAAAAAAAAAAAAAAAAAAACCACAATGTACATAATCCAGACTCTGTGAATTTTCCATTTTTACGTGGCTTATTTTTCTTTATATCTCTTAATCTGTAACTATCTGTACTTCTGTACTCTGTCTCTTTAAAGACTTTACCCCCCTTTTTTAAGGGCATTAACTTTATTCTTTCTCTCTCTCTATTTTTTTTCTCTCTCTTAAGCCTATGTACACTCATCCAACATTGTGATCCATTTAGTGGTCTGTCTGAATCTATTTTATTGTGAAACTGTAATTTTTTTTACTATCCAGGAGCAGTTCTTAAAATGTTAAGCAGTTCTTAAAAACTTAAGTTGCACCATGTACAGGTAATACGGTACTGCCTGTGTCCTGCCTAGTCTAAACCTTAACTGTGCTGTTATTATGGCAATTACGGTAGTTCCTGCTTGAGGTCAGCACAGTTCAGCACGGAGCAGTCACTCCTGCCTCAGATCCATTTGATGTCCCTGAACCATTCACAGTTCCAGGCACACAGCAGTCCACATTGGAGCCGCAATCAACAGTTTAATTCTGAGACTGAGTGTGCAGCACAGAAACTCTTTTCATCCAAGTTACAGCCAAATCTGACATGCAGAGCAATGCGCAGTCTGAAAACAGTCTGTATGGCCGCAGGAATCCACCATGCTCTTTTGCCTGCCTAAGCCTGATTCTGCCTTCTGCCCAGGTGCAGACAGGGAGTGCTGAGTCATCTGCAGGGTCTCAGAGCACTCTCCTCCGATCCCAAGCGGGAACACAAACATCCAGTCCCATAAAAGCTTTGAAATGCTTTAAAGCCAGAGTTCAGGCTGGCAGCACAGCCCCAGGAAGCCAGGCTTTAAAATGACGCAGCTTTTTTTTTCTGCTGCTGTTGCTGAATCAGGAATCTCTCTACAGCATGCCATCAACAAAAAGCAAAAATCTGTGTTAAACTCTCTCTCCCTTATTTTTAAGCCTTCTCAGGTTTTTAAGTGGATTTAGCCCATCACGTGGGGCGCCACTCTGTTGAATTAGGAGCGGTGGGGCTGTGTCCCCACCAACCGGCAACCTGCATGGCTGATACTACTGCTTGCCCAGTATCTTTCTTTTGATATGTATAGGATCCCATTTACATTCTGCATTTCCTTTTGAGTATGTAATATTTGCTGGTTTTCAGGAATAATAACAGGAAAATTGGCAAAAACACCTGTATGTCATCTCTTACTCTGAGAGGTACTGGTGATGCTACACCTTCACTACTGTCTTTTGACTGTTCCTCCTCTTCTTGTTTATCAGTTCTGACAAGTTCTTCAATTGATTGAAATCTTTTTTATCATTGTCTTTTGTAAAGTCTGAATTTCTTGACCTGTGACTATTTCTAAATATCTCCTCAAATCAATGAATCTCTGGTTCTCATCATGTACATATGATTCTAAGTTTTTTTATTTTTTTTTTTTCATGAATGACATTTTCTCACCCTTAGAGATTATTTGGATGGCAGATAGGTATTCTTTCAGGACTGCTGTTCCATCTACTACCTTGATATGACATTTTAATAGATTTTGATTGTCAATTTCAACAATATGAATCTTTTATATAATCTCTCAGTATCATTTTGTAAGGTTTCATTGCCCATTGACATGGATTGAATTTTTGTCTGTCAAATTAAGATTATCATTCTAAATGGCATGAATCTTTTCCAATAACTTATCATGAGCAGTCTGTAGAGTTTGCATGATTTCTAAAATTTTCTCATTTTTTGACTGTGTAATCAAACCATTTCTCTAAATATATCATATGAATTACTAAACTGATAGGAGGTATGGATAAGAATTATAAGTCCCAGGTAGGTCTCCTTCCTCTCCTAGGTTTCTATCAATAACAGAAATGAAAATGTGACTAAATTACTGGATTGGGAGCCTGGCAGTGAGTGGGGCATATGTCTTTAATCCCAGCCATATATAAGCAAATCTCTGTGAATTTGAGGCCAGCCTTGTCTTCAAGAGCTAGTTCTAGAACAAAAAGGAGTGTTACATAGAGAAACTGTGTCTTAAAAAAAATAATTCTGGTTTAGGATATTATCTTAGGAGAGGTTTACAAATAGCAAAACAAAGTGTGTTTAGCATATGATGTATCTCTCTTAAAATCCTGGGTTACTTGAGTCTTTTAAGGTGTAATAACACTGGGCCAGAAAAATCTGCAGATTTTCTAAGCAGAACTAAAAGCCAAACTTAACAGAATTTTATTAATCGGATACTGGTCAGGGCAGCTGTAGAGCAGTTGCAAACATGTCGCAGGCGTCACGGCAACCGGTTGTGGCCAAAGGGGATGCGTGTACATGAGGCTGGGGGAAAGCTTCAGGAAGCTGTGTAACACCTCAAGAAGCTGTGTGGATGCCCCATGGAGTGGCAGCAAGGACAGGGGCATCAGGAGAAGAAGTTAGGTTGGGAGGATGGGAGCTGGGAGCACTAGTGCTTCTCCTAAATCCAGGTGGCTCGATTTGTACTCTGACTCCTAGAGCTAGAATTCCACTCCAGTCTCTGGCCTGAGCTGGTGCCTAAAAAGCCTCACGCAGATGGCTCTTTGGTGAATTTGCACCCTAATGTTGGGCACCAAATGAAGCATGATATATAAAGCTCAGAGACAGAAATTTGGATTAAACTTGAAGATCGGAAAAGCAAAACAGCCATTCACTGGCTCTTTCCTCTATTTCAGTCAGAAATTGTGAACCTGCCTCCAACAAACTCAGAATGAGACTGAGAGAGAGAACTGTTTCTTCCTGTTTTATAATTCTCTCTAGTTCTTGGATTAAGTGTGTGCACCATTATAGTCCTTTTCCTATGGCAATCTACTCTGGGTATTAAAATTAAGGCGTGTTTCATTGCTGCCTGTTCTGTAAGGCTGACACATGTTGCTGTATTACTCTTCTGTTCCTCAGCCAAGATTTATTTATTAAAGTACAAATTAAATGCCACTATTCCATTCAACAGGAACCTGGTTCTGCTTGACATTGGTAATTAAAGACCTTCAGAGAATTAGAAACAAAGGCCATGTGATCATCAATTTCTAAATGAGTAGTGTGGAAATGGGCTGGCATTTTCATTTAAAATAGATTTTTTTTTCATTCATTTCCTGAAACCACAGTGACACTGTCTTGCCAGCTGGATTCTGCGTCAGAAAGCCTGAGGTGTGAAGTCCCATACAGACACACTCAATGAATGGCGCTTCTACCTTTCACATTACCATGGTCCTAATTCTGTGTGTCATTAACATGGAGCTTGTCCTTGAATAAAGTGGGGACAGAAATTACATTAATCAGAATTTTAAAAAGAGACTTGTTGAGGTATTTTTAGCATACTATAATCTCTGATAACTAATATACATCTTGTACATCACAATAGTTGTCTTGTGAGTAAACACTGGGGAAACCATTGTTATGTAAGATATTAAAACATTCCTTTCTCCCCAGAAGTTCCCATTAATAATACATTATACAATTTTGCTAGTCACTTTGAGGTTCATATACTGAAATATTTAAGTTTCTGGATGATTTTTTTCTGGCTCTTACTCTTTAGAAAGATGCTGACTGAAATTTTATTATGAATTTTATAATTTTTATAATTTTCTATTATCATAGCTTGTTTGTCTTCAGACTTCCTTGTGAAATACCTGTGTCTTTTATGGTGGGGAATCTATGATATGAATGAACTTTTGAAGTGGCAGCTTAGATTAATATAGACAAATTGTGTAGGTATTTGCACAACTTAAATGAAAACAAGACTCAGGAAACCAAGGTTCCAGCGAAGTACAAGAAGCAGGAAGGGAAGCGCGGCTTCTGCGTGCCCAATTTATCAGTAAACATTTGCCCGAGGCGAGCCCGCCCCCAATGGGCAGGCTTATCCCTACATCTCCTCCTTTTTGTCTAAATAAGAAAGAACTAAACCAAATATAACTATAAACAATAATAATAAATAATAGATATAACAAACAATATTGAGAACAAAAGTTTTACCAGACATTCTATCTCAAGAAGTCTAAATAAT